>NC_080052.1:24029067-24329067 GCF_026212465.1 Amaranthus tricolor | reverse complement strand
TTTTCAGCATACTCTCTATTTGATAGTTTTTTAATCAATCTCAAACAACTTAAAATTCTTTGGTTGTAATAGTTTTGATTAAGGCGCATAGAAAACAAAAAGAGCAGACAAAAAGTGTCTTATGAGATTTCAACTAATTTCAAATAAAACTAATTCCAAAAAAATCAAACATACATAAATAAATTAACAAAAATTTGATAAACCTTAGCATGTTCCTCCACCAATTTTTTCAGTTTTCTAATCATCTCTTTACAATAATTTTTCTTAATTAAAAACAAATCAAAATATAATCATCATAATTACCAACACAACTAATTAAGGAAACATACACCACCTTAACTAAGTCAAAACCTCAGACAATTTTTAGAGTGTGGGTGTGCAACAGTGGCCAGAGACGCCGGTGAGGGACATGTCGTGGGTGTTGGTAAAAATATACTCAAGTGATCTTGTTTAAATTGTATAATGACATATTTTTATAATATTAATTTTTTATAATTTTTAAATATATGTATAATTTAACATATAAAAGAACAAATTAACATATTAAATTACATAAAAACTTAAATATAACAAATATAATAAAACGAAAAAAATATATAACGAATCGTATTTCGACGAGACGAGCTCAAAATTGAGGTGTCATTGCACACGTTTCCCTCGCTAAAATCCATTTATGAAAAGAAGAATGGGTTTAGGTGGTATGCCGTGTGTGGTGACTTCTACCAAACTTCGAACATAATTTTTCATCTTCATGCTCTTGCTCATTCGGCCAATCCATTCTCAACACCATTGAAACTGAATTTTACCCAATCAAATCACACTTTTAATGCACATAATTCTAATTCCCCTCACATTCGGTATCCAATTTCAGTTCCAGTAAACTGAAGATCAAATCTAATCATGGATAATGAAGCTTCTTCCCTAATTGAAGAGCAAACCCCCAAAATCAAGAGTGACAAACCAGGTATATTAGGTCTAATCATGTCAGGAGTTAATTGGTTACGAATGCTAAGTAATGAATTGCATTGGAGTTTTGTGATGGGTGTGATTTCAGTGTATGGTATAAGTCAAGGGTTAAGTATGGGTTTAAGCCGTGTAACTATGCAGTATTATATGAAGGATGAACAGAAGATACAACCCTCTGAAGCTCAAATTTCAATGGGGGTTGTTAGATTTCCATGGGTTGTTAAGCCTTTGTGGGGTCTTCTCACTGATGTTCTTCCTCTTTTTGGATACAGAAGAAGACCTTACTTCATTTTTGCTGGTATTTTTTTACTCCTACTGCCTTTCTTTCTTTCCTTAATTGGTTGTTTTAGTAATTGATATATGATTGCTTAACCATGTAACTTGTAAGTAGAATTCTATTATGCTTGACTATGCTTTTATCTTTTAATTCAGAAGTGTTTGTTTTGGAGAATTTCTATGAAATGCAAATTCTTGTTAGTTTTCTGTTTGGTTTGATGGAAAACCACTTAGCTAATAGGAAAAATGGAAATGTTGATGATAGAGAATGTGGAATTAGGTTTCCTTCTAAATTTGGAGGAAACTATTTGTGAAGAATTATAAACACTTGACAAAGAAGGGTTAATGGGGAAAATAATTTTTTGGGAAAACATTTTCCTCTTTACCAAACACCACCTTAGCCTGATTGCCAAAGACATGGATGCATTGATTACTTTCTTTGTGTTCCAACATGAAGAGGGCATTATCTTCTTCCTCACTTCATGATTGCATCTTATTTGTTGTAAAATGTATGGCATGTGGTTTTAAGATTCACACTTTATTTAGATTGAAGGAATTGGATGGTAAGGAAGAGGAGGGATTTATAGCTATATAATTTCCTTTGTTTGGATACCAATTTTAAAGGGGAGGGTTTTGGAAAGGGATGGATTTAGAGGGATTAAGGTCCTTGATTTTATTAATAACCAAATCTCTTCAAATATGGAATGATTTGGAAGGTAAATGCTATCTCTCTTTATCTCCCTTCTTTTCCCTCTCAAACTAACAAAAGGGAAAGTTCCCCTATTATTACCTCCCTTTCCTTTCCCTTTCCTCCCTTCCCACTTTCTCCCTTTTGTCTCTTAATTGGTATCTAAACAAAGTGGTTTTGCGGCTACATTGCTAACTATGATAAGTCTTAAAGTAGCTTTGGTCATTTTCGCACTGTCTCTAGTTCTTTACTAGCAAGCCAACACATTCCGTAACCCATGTACCACCAATATAATATAATTCACTAGGTAATTTGTCTTTTGAATTCGCTCAAAATTGCCCAAAAATTGCCAAAAGTTTGCCCAAAATCTTCCACAACTTTCTTATTTCGATTCGCAACTCATGAGGTGGTAAGTAAATCATGTGACAGTGGTACTCACATGTTCAAATAATTGCTATTTTGGACCTTTTGTTAGCCGGCTGAGCCTTGTGCCGTTGCACAATTAGAGAAAATATGAAATGAAGAAATAATTTAGTGATGATTCTTGTGATCAAAGTTTGAAATTACATGGTTTTACATAGTAAACTAATACATGAACTAGGAACTGATGGATCAGTCTAGACTCTAGAGTCTTAGATTTCCTTATATACATGTACTTTGATAATGATCAGCTCTAATTCCCGATTTTACTATTACATGAACTAGCATTCATTACGAATGATGAACTTCGATATTCAGAGAAAAGGTCCTGCTTTTGGATGGGGTTTGGTAAAGAATATCTCCTAATTGATTTTCTCCTTTCATGAAACCAATTTCACATACTTTCATTTCGGGCTTCTGAAACAAAGTGATATAGCACTGGCTACCTGGCCAAACTATCATAATGAGTTTTTCCATTAACCAACACAATCTTCCTTATCCAAATGGGCAAATTCACAAACGGTAATTTATTGGAAAATACTCTTTTCTAGGGTAAATGTGTAGTTTCAGGTGCTCTTCATATCATCCTATGTGTTTTACTCTTGTACTGGTAGAGGTCTTAACGTGAATAGCATAGCCTATTGTTCCCTTTGCATGTGTCAAGAGTGATTTGGTTGCTTGCTCCTACTTGAAGTTGGCTAAAATTCTGCATGAGTCTTGATAGGAAACTTGGTGCTAACATCATTTATGGTCTTGTTGGAGTAAGATATAGCCATTTATGATTGTATTATTATAGCATGGCTTGATTAGGGTACACGTGGTGATAGTGTGTAAGGAGATTGAACTTGCTGTTTATGAGGATTTGTTTCGGACTTTCGGTTATGAGTAGCCACAATACTCTCTCTTCTTTTAGTCTTTTGTTGTGTTCAAATCACCTTCATCAATTATAATAAGTACTAAGTGTTATTAACTTCTTTTAAAATTTACGCTTGTTCTTGATTTTCCTTTGTGCGGATCTTCTCTATATGGACAAACATCTTGCTATAGTAGCATTAAGATTTTCCTTTCCGTATGCAATTACTCTCTTAATGATTTATTTTTTTCTTAAATATTCAATTTGGAGGACTTTTTTCTCTTTACCTTCTTTTCTCCTTTGGAAGGACAAGGTTTAGAATGTTAGAATCACTCTGAACTTCTTGCTTCTTTTCAATTTTGTTCTTTTCTTTATGACTAGTATAATATTCTCCTTGAGGACATGTATTTGTTGTTTAGTTTATTCTTTCTTCTTGTGGTTTCATCTTTCCTACCAGCTGTAAGGCCGTTAGAGTTGATATGTGCTTTCCATCACATAAATGGAAGTATCATATGCCTTTGTTTATGCTTATGATTATAATAACCACATCTTAATCTATCATCTCTTCTCTATACAAACATCATTTGATCAACTACATATTTGTCACTTTTCACTTCCTTGAAATTCATTTTGAAAGGCATTAGTTGCTTTTTCTAATTTGTAGTAACGATTCTTGGAAATATTATATGTATGATAGCGTTCTGCGAGATTTTTATGAAGCACTGTGATCTTTAATTATTTCCTTCTTTGATAAGTTTAATGGTATACCACCTTCTATGCTTCAATAAATGTTTTTTTTTCTTTTAGACGACCACAAATTTCTGCTCTAAGACTTGCCTTAATTTTAACACTCCAAAAATCATAGTTCTCTTTATTGAAGATTAAAAAAGGTCCTGAAAGGTCATGTATTGATAACTTGTAGATTATTGCCGAACTTGTGCTCAGATCAATGAAAGCCGATGAGGCAGTGAGGCATTGTGCAATAGTGCAAAGAAAGAAAAATACAAAATGGAGATTAATGTTAGGATGATTCTTACAATCGAACTATGAGATTTCATGACAAGCTTATTCTTGATGTCGGAAATAAGAGACGAACCTAGACTTCCCTATTTAACTCTAACTTATGAATGACTAAATGATTAAATTTGTCATTCATAGACCGATAGAAGAGGTCCATAATCTGACAGCTAAGGAGTTGGTTGACATGAGAAATAAAATTGCAAGTTTGCTATTTTGGTGAATAGTTTCAATTTTAGGATGTTTCTTATGCTCCCTTCCCTTCCAATTTCTACGTAAATGAAAATTTCTTTGGGGCGCCCAACTACCAGTAGTCACTTTGGGAATTTCATGGATACACAATGGTGGATTCTGACAATGGTGGGTGGTAATGAAGAGTAGGCCTGGAAATTGAAATGGCAGGGGGAGCAGCTGAAGCCTGAAATGGGCTGAATTTATCTCATTACATTGAACATGCAAAGCTACGACAACTAGGGTCTAATGTGTAAATATTTAAAGTAACTAGATAAGAAGTAAGAAATCTCTTCGTAACTGATAGAAATGACAGCCAACTTGATTAGCTGCGAAAAAGTAAACTACGACAAATGAATGAGAATAAATTAATATTCATAAAATATAAGAGCACATCTAATACAAAGAACTACAACATAGTAAGGAAAGCAAGTTAATATCCACAAAATTTGACAGCATATCTCAATACAGAAAAATACGACAAAGAAAGGGAATAATTTAATATTCACAAAATATAATAGTGTTTCCCAATACAACTTCTTAGGAAATAATTGTATGCACATTTTGTCTCGGTAACCGAATTATCATACTATCATATTGTGCTGACCAGTGTAACATAATGCGCAATCTGATTCGCTTTTTTAATTCGTGATACACTCAAATTTTCCCAATAATAGTCCAAAACCGACCATGATTCGCTTTTTTCGATTTGCGATTCGTGAGGAGATTAGCGAATCATGTGATAATGGTGCTGACGTTAATATTGACCTTACAGGGCTTCTTGGGGCAATATCGATGCTTATCCTGTCCATTGTTAATGGACTGCATCTTGTACCTGCTGTTCTGGCTCTCATGGCAGGAAGTGCTGGGGTGGCTGTAGCAGATGTGACTATAGATGCTTGTATAACTGAAAATAGTAGCAGTCATCCTGCACTTGCTAGTGACATGCAAAGTTTGTGTGGATTAAGTTCTTCAATAGGAGCTCTAGCAGGATTCATCATCAGTGGGTTTCTTGTTCATCTAGTTGGGTCCAAGGTTTGTTTCTGGTCATATTCGTCAAAAAACCTATACTTAAATTCTATGTATTTATCTGATCTCTTTTATACTTGAGACACAGTTTTTTCAGTTTCCACTAAATCCTCTGGATGTTTGCTTTTCAAGGGTGAAGCCAAGATTTTGAATTAGGAGGGGGGCCGGGGGGAATAGTCGATATACTAGGAAATTATTTACTACGTAAAAACTAGTTAAACTTTGAAAATTTTAAAATCATGTAGACTGTAATGAACTTAAATGATAGCAAAAATTTATTCAACAAATGGAGTTGAAATTTCTATATAATTATCCCTTTGGACAAAAAACCAAGTGTTTTTGACTCCATATATTCGCCTAATAAGTTTCCAAAAAAAACACTATTAAAATTAAGATAATAAAAATATGAATACACACTAAAAAGAATGAATGTAAAATTATAAAAGATAAAAGAGCAATGACATTATAAAATAAATTTAATAGTTTATTAGAAAATAATTGTTTAAATTGGGATTTGATCCGCTGTCTTTAAGTTACATATGTTTTACTCTAACCATTGAGCTATAATAATTTTGTTATATTTTTGCACTCTTTAAACAATGTATCATATATTAGTAAGGGGGCCAAAAGCTAAAAATATAAAGGATCGCATTTTCTGCAAGGGAGTCCGCGCCTCCCCTGCCCTCCATGTAGCTTCGCCAATGTTGCTTTTCATTAATTGGCAATAACAGATTATGAATCTTATCTCTCATAGGGTGTGTTTGGCCTGTTGACAATTCCTCCTGCACTGGTAGTTTTGGTTGGTTTGACAATTAAAGAGTCTGCTGTGCGGAACTTCTCTTATAGTAGGGTACTGCTCCATTCTCTACCTTTGTCCTTTTGCTTCAAGATTTTTCCAAAGTCAGCTTGTTATATTGGTCAAATTTACATGTGGCACATCATGTAAACAGGTAAATGAGAAGTTTTTCGATGCGACTAGAGCTATGTTGACCACCCTCAAGTCCCAGCATGTCTGGAAGCCATGTCTTTACATGTTTTTATCGCTTTCTCTTGGCATAAACATCCATGAAGGGCTTTTCTATTGGTATACAGATGGAAAGGGAGGTCCATTGTTCTCGAAGGTAATACGTTTCCCCTTTTGTGTGTATGGTATATTTTAGCAAGATTTGTTTGGTTCTATTGTAGAAGAAAGTTTTTTGATGAACCAAGACATTTGGTGGTCTTAATTTCTGCCATACAAGATCTAATGTTCCAGTTCCCTGACATGTACATTGCAGAAAAAAACATCATAGTAGTATTTGCGTGCCATTTTATTTTCACTTTTTCTGTATGCAATTATCCCGTTGTGATGGTTAGATCTTAGATGGCTGATCTTTCTGGACCTGACCCGCTCAGGTCCATCAGTCCATTTTTTGCTTGAGATTAGAGGGAAAGATTATAGGGAAAGTCTCACTCATTCGTCACAAGCACCGGATCGAATCCCTGACCTCAAAGTCATGTTGCAAGATCCCCAGTACTTTAGCCAACTTGCATGGGCATTGTAGTATAAATTATCAATGACTAAGAATAGAATTTGTACTTCAATTTTATATGAAGGATGATATACTTACGATAGTCTGTTATCAATATCATATTTTTTTATTCTTTTTTATTATCATTTATTTATAAACTGAAATTTCCGTTAATTTTTTCTTGATATTATATTGAGCCAGCTATTGCTATCTTTTGGAGAAACTAAAAGCTTCCAAGATTTTTTATGGGCATTATGATGAATGATTGATTTGCTTGCACTTTGACCATTTTCTTTTAGCATGCTTCCTCTTGTTTTTGCTTTTGGTGGATGACAGTAAATATTTCATGATGTAGATATTTATGCTGTGATAAGAGTTACAATTGTTATTACTAAAAGAGAACAAAAAATAATTCATGAAATTGATATTCCTAAGAATATGCATGAACCGGAGGGGAGGCTAGAGTCTGGCATTATCCTAGCTTGATTGAAATTCTTCATTAAGTTCATAGAACATAATTTGTTGGGATTATCTTTGAATTAAGATTTTTGTTGGACTAGTTAATGTACTCTAGTTTGAAGGCCATTGTAGAAAGACTTTTCTGAAGTTTGAAGAAGCCTTTCCTCTGGATATTCTTCCTTGATGCTTTCTGAAAACACACCCCTCTCCTTTTGTCAGCCAAAGAAAGCCCTCCTTTTCCCGCTTAGTGAATACTCTGAAGCTATGTTACTCGGACTTTCCATTTTGCTTCACATACCCGTGTCTGATCCTTAATGCTTGGACATTGGTATGACACTTAGACACTTCATCTTAGGCATAAAATTAAATATTTAGACGTATCCGACACTTGGACTCGTTCCAATATCTAACATCAGTTGCCGAGTCCAAGTAACATAGCTCTGAAGTCATAAGTTTCTCTGCCAGAGTTGTGTTTGAATTACCTTGTTATTTTGGGTCCATCATGGATCAATGCCATATTTCATTGCTGACTAAGCCATCAGGACTGATGCCATCTCAAGTTTATGTAAAATTTGAAAATTAAGACACAATATGGTTCTTTGTTTTGATTATTGATTAGTAAATGTAGTTTTTCCCTATCATTTCACCTGAGCTACTTAAGCTGTCTTTGTTATCTAAGAGTATATACATAACTAAGGATAGGCATTCAGATCGGGTTATTTTTGTTATCAAGATAAAATATGTAATGTATTCTGTGGATTAATTACATCTAGTACACTTCGAAGATCTGAAGTTAAAATTCTATTTCTATTTTCTAATATCAAATATGCTTTACGCAGGAGATTGTGGGATCCATATATACGATCGGAGCTCTGGGGTCGCTCTGTGGGGTTATTCTCTATCAGAACAAGTTGAAAAACCGCCCTTACCAGGATTTACTTTTCTGGACACAGTTATTGCACTGTGCATCAGGAATGCTCGATTTGGTTTTGGTGCTTCGTCTTAATCTGAAATTCTACGTACCCGACTACCTCTTTGTCGTATTCGATGAAGGTGTTTCTCATATGATAGCAAGAATTAAATGGATGCCTTTGCTCGTACTTAGTTCTAAGCTTTGCCCCACGGGGATAGAGGGAACGTTCTTCGCCTTATTAATGTCCATCGACCAAGTCGGAATGCTTACCTCAACTTGGGCAGGAGGTTTTGTTTTACACATTTTAAATGTAACACGATCAGAATTCGATAACTTGTGGCTTGCAGTTCTAATCCGTAACCTTTTGAGATTAACCCCAATACTTTTGCTGTTCCTGGTGCCGAGGATTGATCCCAACTTGCCAGTGCTCCCTTCCGAAATATCAAAGACAAAAAGGGATCATGAAACGCTGCCTAATGAGAATATCGAGATGGCCAATCTTCTTGATTCAAGCTGATCATATAGTCGATTCAGTCACTGCTGCTCAGAATTAACCCCCGATAGAGTTAGAGCATCTAATATCAGATTGTTCAGAAAGTGAAATCAATCCAGATTTCGCGTATACACTCGTTGAGTCGTCATTGATTGAAAGTTTCAAGTTATACAGTACCAGCATACAGGTTATACAAGTGTTCTGTCAAGATTATAAAGGCTCTGCAGTGTTAATCCGTCAGCCGAATTCTTGTAAGCACAATCATTTGTTGTTTCCGTTAGGCTCGCTAGTTGTGAATGATCTGTATTAGTATGATATTGTTTGTTTTGGGTCGAGCTATTCTTTCTTGTTTTTCCTGGACTTGGGATGTACTCTCAACAGTTTATATAAATGATAAGTTGTCTGTAAAAGTTAGCAAAGAATGAATAAGATAGCTGGAGTATGAGAAAAACAAGAATGATAAATAGCATTATCTTTTGTAGAACATGCTTTTGATTCTAGTGGTGTTCAATTCTCTGTCAATCTGTCTGTTTACCTTGTTCTTGCAGAACAAAAGCTGAATGCGCCAGAATATGTGGACTCAGGAACTCCAGACCGCTGGCAAAAAACACCCCATCTTGTGGTCCCTTCTATACTCAATCTACATAAGTGACTAATCCCTCTCTCTCAAAGTTTTAGTTATGCTGTACTTTTTACTTTTGTCGATGCACAACTTTAATAAATATCTTTAATTATACATAATTAAAAATTATAAAAGTTGATATTAATAAAGTACATATTATGATACAACATTAGATTTCACGTAACTATGTTTTATTTTATAGATTAAGAATAAATAAAAGTTAAAAGCAGATTGTTGAAAAGTACCAAAACCGTAGCTAGACATGGGGAGTAGATGTTATCATTCTAGGCTCCATCATTGCTTTACCAATAAAAATACTTCTAGATCATTTGGTGAGCAAGTATTGTGATTTGTGAGAACAACTTTATTGTCCAACTCTATCTCCACTTGGACTCTTTATTTTGTTTTGTTATTTGTGCCAAATTCTCAACATTCGTATATGTGTATGTATATAATAGTTGGCCCTTTTTTAAATTTAATTATGAATTTTTTTAAAATAAATTATCTAATTTTAACATTTGAATATGTATTTGTGTCGGATATGAGTTTTTAAATCCAGGTTACGGTAGACCAAAACTTGCACCGACATTTCTTTTACTGCATTGATGTATTCTTCAAATTTTTAGATCTTTTCCTAATACTTACTCAAAAATAATCATGTCCTTATCTAGTTACCCCCACCCGTACGGCCCCACCCCTCTTTTTTTTTTCCTTTCGTAAGGAATTTTGATCATTTCTATTTTGAAACTGTTGATGTTATTGGCATTCATTCTCAAAGGTAAAATTATTGAATTTCTAAATTCTACTTTATCTGTCACTTTAAAGTTGCAACAAGTACAAAGATTAAAAAATTTGAAACGACATATAAATTGTCGTGAAGTACCAAAGTTCCATCTACAATCACATTGTCATTTGGTTGATATAAACATTTACAATCTTAATTCAAAAACCAACTCTATGATAGATAAAATTGTGGGGCACTTTTTACCCTTACACAAGATTCAAGCTAAACTAACATCAAAATGTAAAATTTTTTGAGAAAAGTATACATTTTACCCAGTTGATTATAGTTAGCGAATCTCTCAGCGAGTTGCTGACAAACTGGTATACGGTAAAGATATAGTACATTTGATCAATAAAAACATTTTTCTTGTGCGAATCCCACCTTAGAGAACTTAGTGTCATATACAACTCTTGTGTTTTTCTGTTGAAAATTTCCTATAATGGCTATATCATCTTCATACATGAGGCTAGCAAATGCCAAACATACTTGAGATGCATCAGTCTTAGCAAAATAAAACACACCATTCACATCCACCTTTAAAGCAGCATTCCCTTCAAACTGAAGCTTTACTATAGGGATGTTAACTTCCTTGTATGAGCTGAGGTTAAAACACGTGTCTAAGATCGAGAGTCCTGGTGCTGATTGGAACCCAGAAAACTGTTTCACAAACTCGGCCTTTAGAGCCTTGTAAAGTGACGGGGGTAGCCTCGTGATCACCGTCCCTGAATCAATCAATATCCCATATTTGCCTAAACTTGAAGCTTTCAAATGCACACCACCTACATCTATACCTGTTAGATTCAGCATATAGAACGAAGAAAGTTGAGGATTTTGAACCATTTTCGTATAGGAAACAGGCGTAGTATTTCTATAAACCGATGAATTCCCTCCTAAGGTTAATGATCCCGATTCCCCTGCATCAGTAGAAGGTAAACAGTACGAAAATACACCTCCAAATAAGCTAGATGTTTGTGTAACAAAGGATGCATCACCCTTTCCTAATCCCATTAAACCCGAAACACTCCCAAACAAACCTCTGTTATTCCTACCACACCCAAATATGAAATCATTCACTCGACTTTTTCCTATATCAAGCTGCTCTGTCCCTAATTCACCACGCGTATAAGACCCATCACCATAACTAACAAAGTAACTACACGTCGATGGACTATATGCACACACTCCCAAATTTCCTGTCGCTTCCTGCAGTGTTCGACAGGCTGAAGAATTGCACGTTAATGATCGGTATGAATTAGATGCAGACGGATTAAAGATGGGTTCTTGTTGATTATAACATAATCTACAAGGCTCACATTGTACCCATGTTAAGTCACTACCAGTATCCATAATTACTGTCATGCTTTTACCACCCAGTTTTATAGTGATCACATAGTTCATGATTTCAAGCCTTGTACCGGAACTTAATGGGATTTGTGCGTCCGATGCAGTGCGAAGTTGCTCACCCGAGATCAGGTTTTTGATCCTGCGTTGCAGGTACTGAACTTGATCATGGTCTAAAGTTAGATGATCATGAAGCCTTTTGTTCATATCAGAACTTGTCTTTTTGGAACAGGAATCTCTGTGTTTTATCTCCAGATTTGTTGGGTATTCCTGTCTTCCTAGATGGAAAGTTAGATCATCTTTAATCAGTCCACTTTTGATTCCATCAGATGAAAATAGAAGATCTAAGATCCTTGGTTTTTTATGCTGTTATGCTGTTTTAGCGGTGTGTAAAACAAGAATTTAACATTGGTAGGTTTTGAACCTTTGACCAGCAATATCACTGGAAGGCACATCACCAAATCAACTACACTTGACTAATGAACTATAAGGAGTTTGTTAGTATATATGAAGCGCCTTTTTCCTAGGCGATCGGGCACCTTAAATGGGCCTGAAATCACCCGTGGTCAAATCAGTGAATATTTATGATTCAAAACTTTACATATCTAAAATATATCTAAAATTTATGAATGATTATTGGTTGGAGTTGTTGGCTAAGAGTGTATTTATGATTTGTTGGTGATAGGTTTTTGATGTTAAAGTTAACTTTTCAGCTGACTTAAAATTTGTTTGCAAACTACTTTTTTGGAAGCGTTTGAGCAATTAAGAAACCAAAAGTTAAAAAACTAACTAAAAAATTATTTGTCACGCCCTCTGTAATTTTTGCCAAAAGTCAATTCTCTTACTTTTTATAGATTTTCTTTTAATCACCAGAATTTAAGGTATAAGGAAAGAATGGAGAAGAAGAATCATGTAGACAACCATTGAAACTAATATATTAATTCATATAGTTGATTTCAATCTTTTAGAGTTACGATTCTTACATTATTCAATAACCAAGGTAAGAACTAATTTTGCTAAGAGGGGTAATAAAATGTTAATACTGGTGATGATTAGTTACTGAGCTCTAAAAAGTATTAATGTTAACAAATAAAAGAATAAAAGGTTCAATCACCAAAAGACAAATAGATAACTTTAGGCCTAAGGATAATATGTTAAAGTCACCACCATCATTATACCCAATTATCCCGCTCATTAAAATTATAATATGTTAAAATGGTTGAACTTAAAATGAGAATAAGTATTACATTTTAGGAAAGATTATAAATTCGATTTTTATTTAGTCCTTTTCTTGACTGATTTTGTAATAAAAAATATTTTAGGACAATTTATATTTATTGTTAATGTCAATTCTCAACTACTAGTAATTATACTTTTATATTGCACTAAGCCATGGAATTTGATTGTATAATATATACTTATATGAAAGATGCCAAAGCACACAAGTAAACCTTATTAGTATTGAAACAATGATAGATCGAACAAAAATTACTTCTTTCATTTGGTAATTAGTTAAATACTTTCTATTACCCAATGTGATTGCCCGATTCCCATCTAAGGGCGAGTTTAAGCGGTCGAATCTACGTAACTAAGTATATACCCTTGTTAGTCATATAAGTAAATACTCCTTCCTATTCAGCTTAATAATTTCATTTTAACTTTTGACATTGTTTATCAATCACTTTTAAAACACATACAAGTGAAATCTTGTTTGATTCGTTTCAATACACAGATTATTAATATCAAACTTTTTACGGTTTTTAATCATGTATAATTAGATATACTAATGATAGAGTTATTGCTTTGACAAATGTGTACAGTCAAATAGGATTATTAGGTTGAATAAAAAGAAGTATCAACTTTACATAAATACGAAATGCACATAATAATTCAACAATAACTCATTATAATACAGTCTATTATGATTAAAACCAAAGAACTATTAATCGGAATTAGTACTCACTTGCTTTGAGTGAACTACAAGATGGAATGACATTTTGGTAATGTAATTTGTTGTGGATGTTAAGCACCTCCTTCTTATATTCAAAACTATTAGCAACATTAGTGAATAGTAATATTAGTAGAAACAACAAGAAATAAACTTGTTTCATTTGTGATTTATGAAGAAGAAAATAAGTAAGAAATGGAGTATGAGAGTGAAGAAGAAGAATAAAAAGAGAGAAAATAAGTAATGGAGAGATTCTTGAAGGTTGGAATTTGGCATGGGAACAAAGACTTGGCTGGCTATATGACCCACTTGTGCATGACAAACATTATTATTGAAGCTTCACGTGAAGACATTCCTCACCTTATTTTTATTATTTTAATCTAAAATTAAAAATGAATTTAGTCTCTAATCAGGGGTGAATTTAGAATAAAATCATATGATGTCGATAATATTAAAAAAAAATTATTAAAAGAAGTTTGAACCTAGGTCAATGCATTCACATTGCAAAGCTTTTATCAATTGCAAAGCTTCTATCAACTTAACCAGCACATATAAAAGTATTTTTAGATATATAATTTTATACATAAATTGAATGTTGTCGGTTGATAGCATTAACTACCCTTAAATTTACCTCTGTCTGTAATCTAACGTTGTCTAGTGTCTATATTGCGTTAATGTCTCCACCACTTTCTTTTATTAGCGTAAACATATCTCAACTCTTAATATCATTCACATAATTTAAATGGTTATATTATTTTTTAATATTTGTATAATATATAGCTGTGACAATTACTCTTTTGAGTCTTTGTGATATTCTTTATAAAATATATTAATTACTTGCAATTTAGATCTCCACACTACAATATCAAAAACATCTTATTGTTTATTGGGTTATTTGTTTTTATTTGAAAGTTATTTTTGAGTTGAAAGTTTCATTGGGTCCTACCTTCTTTCAGCAAATTGGGATTATTATGTCCTATTAGGACACATTTTAGTACTAATAAATAAATTAATTAAGTTGCTAACTTTATGATTTGCTTGTATAAATCCTCATCAATAGTCTAAGAGGATTTTTGATGTTAATGTATTGATCATCTCATATTCTCATCTTTGATTTGCTTAATTAAGTTGCTAATCTCATCAATAGTCTAAGAGGATTTGCTTGATTAAATTTTTGATTTGATTAATGAATTGACTAATTGAAGCAATAAAATTGATTAGTAATATTATATATACAATATACTCTATCCATTCATCCGTCTCTTTTTATTTTTGGACAATTTTTATCACTTTCTTTTAATCATATTCATATATTTTAAGTCTTTTTTAATTTCATCCATAAAATTTATTCTTTTCTTCATTTATTAATAAATATCTCATTTTCTTATAAATATAAATTTTTTCTTTGCTACTATTCTAGAGGGACAGATATCTATGTATATCATAGAAGTATCTTTGATATAGGCAAGGCTTATGTATTGAAGTTTATGTCATCATTAGTAAACTATCAAGAGGGAGAACAAAACATTATTGTAGCATTTAGATCTTGCACATCCATATCCATTTCTCAAAATTTTTTTTTATGATGATTATAATTGCTAGCTATATGAATTTATACAAATTATTATTCCCTTATCCTTTGTTGTGATGCATTAATTTTTAGTTTTTAAAACTTGCAAACGAATTATAAGGATATCTAAAGTAAATTACACCAAATTGGTTTCATGCATCTTGTTGAGAACACAATCTTTATTTTGACATTCAACCATTTTTGATCTTTGAGAAATTTGTGCTCCTATAATGGAAGCAAATTTGGAAGTTATTTTTAGGAAAAGATTCATGAAGTATTTATAGGATCGAGTAATATACAACCCTAATTCTAACCGGCTTAGTTAAATTAGAGCATGAAGATCACAAATTCCAACTTGCGATTAAGATAATCAGATTGTTGTACAACAAGAGTTTTGATGAAAACATCATCGCACCGACGAATAACTTCATGAACATATTAAGAAAATCCCCTAATGCAAAATATATTGTATAATTCCGAAAAATTCGATCATCAAAGACAATTCCGACAACTAAACATAAAAAATTCCAACTATAATAAGTGATAGTAAATATAAGTTGTTCATAATACCATCCTCGGCTAACACATAGCAGCATTATCCAAATACATAAATTTGCTAAAAACATGATACATAACAATTCCAATCGCAGTAGCCTAAATGTCACCCTATTTGCATAGCTGCTCAACGGCAGTAACGATTTGAGCAGGTTGAACCACTGTCCATTCCTCCAAAGTCCCGGCATAAGGAGTGGGAACATCTTGAGATGATAAGCATACGATGGGGGCGTCTAAATAATCATGGAAGTTCTCGTTAATAGCAGCCGTCAAACTGGCACCAATGCCGCCTGTTCTCATGCACTCTTCCACAATCAGCACTCTGTGGGTCTTCTTGATGGAGTTTCCGATTGTGTATAAATCAAAGGGTTTTAACGAGCGGATATCAATCACCTCCGGGTCATAGCCCTTGTTAACCAACGTCTTAACTGCCTGCATGACGTGGTATCTCATACGGGAATAGGTCAAGATGGTAACGTGCTCTCCGGGCCTTACCATCTCTGCTTCTTCGAGTGATAGAACATATTCTTCATCGGGAATTCTCTCCTTGAGGTTGTAAAGCAGTACATGCTCGAAAAGAATAACAGGGTTCTCACTTCTGATAGCGGCTTTCATCAATCCTTTAGCATTGTAAGGGGTGGAACAAGCAACCATTTGGATTCCGGGAATTGACTGGAAGTAAGACTCGAGACGTTGTGAATGTTCAGCACCTAGTTGCCGCCCAACACCACCAGGTCCACGGATGACCACAGGGATGGTAAATTGGCCGCCAGAAGTGTAATGCAGCATACCACAGTTGTTTGAGATTTGGTTGAATGCCAACAGAAGGAATCCCATGTTCATTCCTTCAATCACAGGCCTTAGACCAGTCATGGCAGCTCCAATGCCCATTCCTGTGAAAGAATTTTCAGCAATTGGGGTATCAAGTACTCTTAAATCCCCATACTTAGGGGCCAGTCCTTTAGTCACCTTATAAGATCCACCATAGTGACCGACATCTTCACCCATGACACAAACACGGGGATCCCTTTCCATTTCCTCATCAAGACCTTCACGGAGCGCTTCAAAGAGCAAGACCTCATGCCTAAAAATTGAACAAAATTACAGAAATGAAACAGTTCTAGCATTATTTCGGCAAACGAAGTTCAGTTGGACAATCAAATACATACTTGAAGATTTTAAATGGTGAGGAATGCAATGTCAATTGCAATTGTCAAGACAATATCAACCACTAGAAACATACATATAACCACTTAAAAATTTTCGATTTTAACGGGTTGATGCAAATGCAAGGAGGTCACATACATCCAAGCCATTGTATTCACTTAACTCGTCCAAATTAAAATTCTTTCATAAGATTCCGGAAGGTTTATCGAACAAAAAAAAGTCCAAAAGGATAATATAAAATTTATTTGGACAACTTGGAATGTCTCTAAAAGACTTAAATCAACACATGTGGACATGGTATATCATGATTGTCTATGATATATCATGGTCTACTAATAGATATTTGAATTTTGAAACAATGCCATGCCTTAGAGATAAGCTTGAAACTACTACGCACCCATACAAGATGTCCAGCAGGATTGAAGTACTAAAAAGAAGCTAATGGATCAAATCCAAGAATACAGGAAAAAGTCCAAACCCACTGGCACGCTTTAATTATGACTCAATCGCTTTGATCAATAAATTCACATTCATTTCAAAATATTTTGGTGCATCAAAAGCTAGTTCAAATTCGACAATAAGTCTAAAATTTTGTTTATATAGCAATAAAGTTGTTATAGCTCGTTAACAACTAATGACGGTATTGAGAGTAAATGGTCATCAAAAAGGAAGCCTGAATGAACATGCATGTTATTGAAGAGGCTAATACAATCAACATCATAGAAAGAGTTAATAGGACTAATAGTGAGATTGAGAAGCTTTGAGGAGGTCTCAAGTTTCGTTATGTCAACTCATCAAGATTTAAATGATGCAAATATTGGTTTTCTTGAAGTATCCACCCAGAATTATGCATTTTAGCTTGTTATAATCCCTTATACATAGCTTTGCAAAATGAGATCAATTGATGATAAGTACATGAATTATGATTTAAGGGTTTCGACACCAATATGGTTATTTGTTAATGGTTACATTTCTTCTCAAATCAACTAGACTTTGTGTTAGTTGGTTAGAGCATCAAGAGATTAATCGAATACGTGTAATTGATTGATCAAGGTCCTTTCTTAGGCACAACTTTGTGTTTGCCTAGAAAGTTCACTTCTTGTCTTAAACTACTGTGGACACGTATTCTTTACCTCCCTCCTTTTCTCATTTGTTATAGCCTGCTCAAATTCGTATCAAAGTGGCACATTTCTAAGGCTTGTGAACCTTCTTGGCACTTGTGAAATCCTTGTTCAAGTCGCAAGGGAAAGAAGGTCTTTTGTATTGTCTTTGAGAGACCATGATTCCTTTGTCTGGTGTCGAAATAAGCGATTCATCATTGAATTTCGAGTAAACTATTCACAAATTCATTTTCATATCTTCTCGAGCTCATTTGCAATGAAAGTTGGAAGCTCTAACATTGCTGGAAGTCGAAGCATCAAGATTGAAGAAAATATTAATCCTTTGTTTGGAAAGCTTTTGAAGTGCTCTTTTATCAATTTCGTACCTTTTTTTCTTTTCTTATATTCATTTCATGATTGTTCAATTTCTCAAAGATGATTCAAAAGGAAAAATAAAACTCATGAAAGAATCATAAAAAGATAGTAGAGATTAGAGTAAGCAAAAGAAAGAGAAAGGGAGAGAAAGTAGGTGAAAATTTTCTTTATGAATAACCAAGTTAAAGAACCAAGATGTTCAAAGTGTCATAGATAAGGACATCATTGTCATCATCATACCCTATATATCTCGTTCATTTACTTTTAGCCTGTTGGGCACTCCACCACCTTCTATGCCATTAGTATGGCTTCCATATACCTCTCTCTCTTGATTGATCGATACTACTCATTTGTGCATACCATGAACTCCCTAAATCTTTTATGTTTATCTTGTTGTATGCACCTCCTTATTCCACTGTCACAATTCTTAAATGCATAGTCTCTTTTGCAATGTGTTTAATGCTTTCGGCCAATAGCGAAACTTCATTCGGGCCAAGGCTCCCCTTTGAAGTTTCCATACTTATCTATATTAGGCAATAATGTAGCGCTAAAATATAACAGTAGAATTATCTCTATATTTTTATCACTTAAACAAAGAAATTCAAATTCAACCCAACTAATGAATTATTAAACCCAATAAATTGTTTTTTAGTGTACCTTAAAAATTTTGTAAGCTCTAAATTATTCTACTTGAAACTTAATCACTATTCACAGTTTTTTATTTTTTTTGTGGTAGTAGAAAAGTTTTGTACAATATAAGATAGATAAATTATTTAATTACTATTCAACTCACTTCCCAGAAAAAATTGTTCAAGTTTCACCACTATTTTCAATCATACTTTTCCACATTTGATTAGCATCTGCTAACTGTCCTATTTAAAAATATCAATTTTGATTATAGATTAAAGATTGTGAATGTCCAGAATAATATTAAAAAGAAAACACAATGTATAGAAGAAGATGAACAATTTTCCTACGAAGAAAACAAATTTTGTTGAAACAAGCATGGTGAATGTTCTTTTGCAAGAAAACCATGAGGAGCAAGTGAATGATGATTCTCTTGAAGATGAAACTAATTCTTTTCGTATTACTTCACCTATTGCTCAAAAAGAATATTTGAGGAGAAATCAGCTAGTAATTTGTAATGGAACTGAAATACTATCCTCTTTTTTTTTTAATAGATACACTCTCCCCAAAAAGTTCTCACATACAAGGGAGAAGTTTAGCTATTTAAAAAAAAAAGATAGTAGATTGAAAGAACGAGGAAAAGGAATGCCATGGAGTTCGGGAATTCCATGATATTTCTTTTGACAACTCATCAACGCATGAGTTATCAAAAGAAAACAAGAAAAACATGAACCAATATACATTTCAAGACAGTAGTGTGAAAGAAGACATAAAATAAGAAACTAAAGGTGATAATCATTAAGTAGAAGAAAAACCAAGAAAAATGTTTTATAGGTAAAAGAAATGATCAAGCAGATAAACTAAGAGAGAATCAACGTAAAGGAGGAAAATGACGGCTTTTAAGAGTTAGGAGATGAGTTTCCTTCTTCAATAAAATCAATGAGTGGAGTTATGAAATTGAAGCTAATGGAAGAGTGCAATATTCTTTGTAAGTAGTTTCACCATTTACTTAAACGAAACCAAGTTTGACGTCAAACTTTTCAAGAAAATAAAGAGATAATGATGCAAAAGCAAGGTCACCAAAATTCAAGTAAAGTCAAGAATACTCGGGTTTTTATCTCATCGATATTAGAGATTTTTCATGAAATAATAAAGTCCTATCAACTATAAAAGAGTTTGCAATACAAGACTTGTTTGGATCACTTAGAATGTCTCACAAAATAGTCACAAATCGTCACATGTGGAAATGCTTTACTATGATCATCAATGATATATTATGATCATACATATTTGAAACAAGGTCATGCATTTGGAGAAAAGTAATGAAGCTACCATCTCATACATGGCTTCCAAAAGGAATAAAGGAAACGGTCCACATGTACAGATGTACTCAAAAGGAAGCCAAAAAATCAAATGCAAGAATTAGAGATATCTCTAAGCTTAATCGTAATCAACTGTTTTGACACTTAAACTTGTTTTAAACATAACTCAGCCATTCGTCCTTTTAATTTAGAAAGCTTATAAGTTGTCAGTAAGTTCACATTCTGTTATTCACATTCTAAAGCTCAAATGTACACAACCTTACCTTTATTAGTAATAATACTAACAAATAGATTGTTTTCAATTGACCCTTGATAGAAAACATCATGTACAACTTTACATAAATACAAAGTCCACATGATTTTATAAGTCATTTTACGAGGTTGTTTCTAATTGTGTGTGTGCAATCAATGTTTTTCTTAGGTACAACTTTATGTTCTCTTGGAAAGTTGTTTTTTTGTCTTAAATTATCCCATTCCCATAAGATTTACAGAATACTATCATCTCTTAAACATATTATGTTTACACTTGGTATTTACCCTACTCCTTTTTCCTCATCCGTTATAGCACCCTAATCTGTATATAGTGCAAAGATACAATTTTGCTCACGGTTGCAGTAACAGTCACGAACAAATGATTTTGCGGCCAATGTGGCCTATATTTGGGTCGTAATGAACTATAAACCTTTACTAGTCAAAATCGTATCACACTAGTAATAGTCAATTATAGCCAGGAAAACCACACCAACAAATATCAACGTTTACGCAAACATAAAATGCAAGAATCATCAATGAGGTAAGCAACTTAAATAGCAACAAATCAACAACAAAGAATTCAAACAATATACAAAATATGCAGAATATTCAAACATATCAAAACTAGCCATATTTTAGAAGTTCATCAGAAACACACGAATCGAGTAAAACATAGGTTAAAGAGGCAAACAGAAAGCAGCATACCCTGCATTAGAAGATACAGTAGGTGCTGCTGCTGGACTCTGTAAACAAAATACAAGATTAAAAATGAAACCCATTAATAATTTTAGAACTGCAAGATGTAATCAACACAACCACAAATGCCTATCATAGGCAAAAATCCATGAATTTCAGTTTTTACAGCAATTTACACTTTACAATACGGGATAAAATCAATTAAAATCACTCACAGCAGCAGCATGTGTAACCAGATTTCCAGTCCTGCAACGACCCGGCATTGAACCACATTTTGCACGAAGGTCGGATCTTACTACCACAAACCCAACTTTTCTTCCTGACATACAAATTAATACAAATCAAACAGAAACAATCAAGACCCATTAAAATTCAACAAAAACCCACACAGAAAAACAAAGATCACTCCGTAATTAGCACCAGAAAAAATAAAAAAACACAGAAAAGTTTCTAAGAAAAATAAAATAAATTGATCTTTAAAAAAACCCAGCACCAATCTGATTAATTACTAAATACAAACAAAAAGGGGGAAGAACAACCCACCATGGAATCTCTTAGAATCAACGGAATTGGCAGCGGAAAAAGATGATGAAACGCCCAGTGACTGAATGGTAGCAGCCATTGTAAATAATACGATACTGATTCAGAGATGGGAAGAGGAAAGAAGATGATTGATAAATTTTATAGGAAGAAAAAAAGAGTGGGCGGAGAGATCGAGGGACAAGTAATGTAAACAGATGTGTAGCTACAACTACATCAACTGCCTACGAACACCTCGATTGAGTAAGAGAAACGAGAGGGCTAAAACTGAAACTTGCGAGTAAGTTGAGGCTAGTATCGTAAATTTAAGGAAAGGGATATATATTCCTTTTCATAAATTATCGTGAGACACGGTCTCTTCGAGAGACGCATTAGATATATAGGCTAAAATAGTTCAATTAATACAAATAAAAGAGAAAATAAGAGTGTACGCTTCTAGCCAGGTCAAGCCAGCTCCGTCCCAAACTTCCTGACTAAGACCACAAGCGGCCCACTTAGCTAATCTATGGGCAATCCCATTACAATCACGAAAGCAAAAGAAGAAAGAGAGCGATCTAAAATGACTACAAAACGACAAACAATTATCAATAATAGTCTGGACATGAAAACCCCGACTACCGATGTCATTTAAAGCATCAAAAATAACCTTGCAGTCACCCTCAAAGGCATGGGCGGATCCAATTGGATCCTGCGCCCGCACGTAAGTACACTAAAATTTTGTAAAAAAAATAAAGTTTATAGGAATTGAATCTGAAACCTTTTATATTGAAGCCTTTATGGGACACTCAATCACTCATGACCAGCTAAACTATACAATTTTTATGTAATTTTTGTGTCTTGATATTCTTATTACTTAATCTTCCATAAAACACAAGTATATATACATTTCAATTCGCGATGTGGAAAATTAATCTCATAATTTAAAAACTCTTCAAAATAGACTATAGAATATTATCTTTTTGGATTGAATTGAAAACATTAACTCTTAACATATATTTTTATGATTTTTTTTATATTTTTTATTAAATTGTTTTTGTCATGATTGTGCTCTCACTGAGTTTGTGTCTAGAATCCGTCACTGCTCAAAAGACACATCGCTCCAGTCCTTTTCTATAGCCAATGACATCGCCCAAAACAAAGCTCGAACTTCAACAATCTCCGCCAAACCATCAAACCCAACTGATTTCTTTTTCTTTTTTTAATTTTTTTTAATGTACTCTAATAACCCATTTGATTATTGCCTTGTTGCTAAGCATACAACGTCATCACTCATCCTCATAGTGATAAAAAATTGAACATAAAAAAAAAAAAGCTTTTTAAAATTGTAAGCTTCTATTAAATGCTCTCCAAATAATAATGAATTAGGTTTATATACACATATCATGCAAGTATAAATGTAAGTTTCTATTTTTTTTAAATTATACAAAATTTAACTTAGAAAAAATTATCTTCAACGTACCTAGTGTGTCATTCTTATATTGTTCTTTTTTACAATTAAAGAGTATCTCTAAATGCATATTTTTTCTTTCAAAAGTCTATGTACATCAATACATTGTATTTTACTAAATCACAATTAAATTGCAATTAGCAATAACAATATTATATGATATATGATTATTATATTATTATATTATATTATCATTTGAATATAAAAAAAACAAATTATATTAAAAAAGTTACTTTTAGAGAGAACGAAATAAACCAGAGAATGTCATGTTGTGAAAATTAATTGTTCTTTTGATATATTATATAATGACTGAAATAAATTTTGTGAAAAAGATAAGATAATTAAAGTAAAATAATTACGACCATAACTAGTTAACTACAACCCGTTTGATGATAAATTATAAATAGTGGTAATATAAATAGAATTTATTGTAAATTTTCATAAAAAATAGCATGTAATTACCATAAAAATATGTGCATACATGAACTGGTGTATTTTTCTCTTTACCATTATTATTTTTCATAACATTGTCTATCAATAGTAACAACAACATTTCATTACCTTAATGTTATTAAGTGACTCAAACCAAAACATTATTTCTGATTGAATATTAATTAGATACATCATCTTTATTTTCACATAAATAAAAAACACATATAATTTAATGAATCATTTTTATTTTCACATAAATAAAAAACACTTATAATTTTATACACCATTTTAATACGATTATTATATTATGTAAGTGGAAGGGATAAGCCATAGGCCATGGCTCAAAAATGGGTGGTCAATAGCCCCATCATCATCACCATCACCATCATCATCATCATCACCATCATCATCTTACCCATCCATACCTTACCATACCTAATCAAATGGGCCAACAACCAATCATTTGCCAAATCCTGCTGAACATCAATGGCTAACCTCTTTACACTTACCCCTCCTACTGCGTCATTCTACCGCCAAATTATACCCATTTCATACTCAATTTCCCCAATCCCAAAACTATTGGGGAACCCCCATTTTAGTGCTACTATCAAAAATACCCATTCCTTCAAAGTATATTCAGCAATGGCTGCTGATACTAGTACTATTACCAAAGTAAACGTTGTTCCAGCCATTATTGTTGGTGGTGGACGAGTTGGGAAAGCTTTACAAGACATGGGTAATGGTGATGATTTGTTGATTAAGAGAGGGGAAACCATTCCTGTTGATTTTGCTGGACCCATCTTGGTTTGTACCAGAAATGATGATCTCGAGGCTGTTCTTCAAGCCACTCCTCAATCCCGTTGGAGCGGTGAGACTTATTCTCTACCTATTGTGTTATCTTCTTTGTTCATGTCTTTGTATGATGAGCTCTATGATGCTTTAATGGATGATGGGCATTGTAATTGTCTGGTCCACCTTGTCTAAAAACCCTCTCCATTCAATGGGTTTGAGCTTTTTTACTGAATTTTTCTCTTCATCTAATAATATAGAAGTTTCAATTCAAGTAAGTTCAGATTAGTTGTCATTGAGAAAAGTTCTAATAAGCTAATCAAACTTGAAGTTGTTATATGAGTTTCCAGAGTCAATTTGCTAGTACAAATAAGGTCTAATAAGTTCATCAAATAAGTTGTAATAAGTGTAGATAGGTTCAGATAAATTCAATAAATCAAATCAAGTTCTTTATAGTGAAACTTGATTGAAAAACACTTCAAAATCTCCGCATAATGGCAAAATACATGAATTTTTAGGTTAAAACTACCAATAAATTATATACACAATCTTCAAAACTTGGTGATCTTCTCTATCTTGTAGGAAATCTTTCTACTCTTGCATGAATCCAATTTTCATTTCATCTGGAAAAAGCAAGCCATTTTCTCAACCTTGTCTTTGACTCTTTGTCATTTGATCCAATAGTGTTCCATTAGATAGGAACAAATTTGATAGATATTTGATAATGCTCGGATATTGTATTATAACGAAAAGATCCTTTCATTAGTGAGTTGTTGGTTCTAAGCCATATCTGGCCATTAATCAACAATTCAAAGTGCTTTTCTTGCGTATTGAGTATTGCCTCTAAGACTCAAATGACACCATCAACCACAATTACATTGGAATGGAGAGAATACTTGGCTTGTTTGTGATTGAGATTGTAGATTTATAGTATTTGGGTGCACATTCTTTTTGATTATTATTGAAACTCCCTTTTATCTCTTATTCAAAGGTATAATTGTTGCTATCATGGGCTCATTAGAAGGATTATGGCTCATGATTGGACATTGGGGGTGTTAGGTAAAATAGTTTATTGAGCAATTTTAGCTTATTTTGGCACAAATAGATGGTTTGACCCAAACTATCTAATGCTAGTGTTTGGTAAATTAGCGGCTTGAATTAACTTATTGTTATGAGAAGCTATATTTGCTAATTTTGAATCAGCTAGTTAAAATCAGCGAATAAAATCAGCTAAACACCCCCATTATTAATAATGGCATACCTGTTCTTGTTGGTATAGTTGAGTAATCTTGTACCGGTTTTTTTATGCTGTTTCTTGTGTTGATAGTAGAGTAACACATATAATGGTCATTTGCAATTATCTCATGATGGGAATATCCCGCTCACAATCTGGCAGATTTGGTATTTTTCCAGAATGGGATGCTAGAACCTTGGTTTCAAAGTAAAGGCCTTGGTGATGCTGACCAAGTTTTGGCATATTTTGCGGTGTCAAAGCTTGGAGAACCACCTATTGATGGTAAGACCGACACTAATCCAGAAGGTCTGACTGCAGCATTTGGCAAATGGTCTTCTGCTGTAGCAAACAGATTAATTGCCGGAGGCCTTTCTTGTAAGGTAAGCCATAAGTACTATGGATTGAAATTGTGCGTGTGGACCTGAGATTGTATTGCTCGTCATTGATTGCAGTTATGCAAAAGCTGTTGTTGAATCTATTAATAAAATTGATTGTGCGTTGTATATGTTGATCAATCACTACATAGGTACTTGATAAGGAAGCATTTCAGAAGCAAATGTTTGAGAAACTTATATGGATTGCAGCATTTATGCTAGTTGGGGCCCGTCATCCTGGAGCCACAGTAGGTGTTGTAGAGAAGGAATACCGATCTGAGGTATGGCAGATTCTACAAAGCAACTATTAAGATAGCCATATTAGCCACCAATCCTTTATTGTTATTTTGACATGTATCTCTCTTTCAAATTTGAACAAGTGCTATCCATAGAGCAAAAATTTGGTCACGGTTATTGTCACGGAAAAGATTTTGCACATGGTTTTGTGGTTGTCTCATACATTTCGGTCGAGGTACGCTCTAAAATCTTCATGCTACAAGCACAATGTGGTAATGCGGCCTTGTTTTTGCACCTTGGTGCTATCAGAACCCTTTAAAAATGAATAAATAACTTGATAATGGTTGTAACTGTGGCCAGATTTAACAATATACCAGTCTATTGTTGTCAACATGGAAATTCTTTTATAGGCTTTTATAGTTAGAATAGTGCCCTTGAGCAAAGTAATGAACCATACAAGAACTGTGCAAGTTTATTAGTCAAAAAACAAAGGAGGGTGTACTAGCTAAATTCTCAATATACAGAGAGATAGATTTCCTTAGATCAAGCATCGATAGTTTAGAAGGAACACAAGTTGGTCCTTATAGATTCGTGGTGCAACGAAGATTCTTGCGAATGAAAGTGTTTTCTTCGTTCTTTCATTGTTGATTTTACTTTGGGTGACAGCAAGTCAACTGCTATTTTTGAAAAACTTGGTACTTCATGAAAATGGAGATTGGTGACCATTAATGAGTCACAACCTTAGCCCTTTCACTTACACTTCATTAACGTTAACCTTTTCATGTTCTTATATGATCTAAACTTAAACATGAACTTCACTCATGCAAGCATACCAGAAGTCTCTGAAGCATACTAGAAGTATATTAACCAAAGTAACATTAACTGTTACAATTCTACTACATGCAACCTTGTCTTATAAAAGAATGACCATTAAAGATTCAATACTATTAGGTAGATAATTCTTTTAGCTATCGCTGAAATTTAGAGAATGGCTCTTGTATTTGCTTGTGCAAGTTGTTTTGCATTTAGAATCAAAATCGCGATCCTACTTTGAATAGGAGGGGTTCTCAGAATCGGTTTGTAATACTGAATCATAGAATCATAAGATTCTTAGAACATGCATAATCAATATTACACTCATTATGAGTTCCAAAGACTAATAATTCAAAAGTTTCTTGTTTACCCATCAAAATAAGGTATGTTTTATGTAGTTATGTCTACTATTAGCTTTGGCAGCATGATTGAATTTGATTTGAATATATGAAGTTTTGCTAGTTAAGAGCAATTTACGGAATTGCACATAATCATAAATTGAGTTGTATGATCATAATTGTTTCGTGAATTCCCTACGATTTTTTAGTGAGCAATTTTAACAACTATGTGTAGCATGTAAAAAAATCCAACCATACTGACACTATTTATACATCATAGTTAATTTCTCGTGTTAATTTCTACTGTCTGTTTCAGGTGTCAGACCTCATTGCTGAACTTGCATCAGCAGCTGCAGCAGAGGAGGGCTTTACTTTCGAAGAAGGAATAGAAGAGAGATTGTGTGCTTATTCACGTGCTGTGGCGCACTTCCCCACTGCAGTTAAAGAGGTAGGCCTCGAGTCTCTTAGCAATGCTTTGCAGCATCTATATGTTGGAAAATAACCCACATGTGATCCTACATCGAGAATTAGAGAGGTTGACTATAATATATACTTAATGGGCTACTCGTAATACCATACTTAATGGGCTACTCCTAATACCAATTGGTTTTAGGATGGAACCTTATCGGGTTTGTGTGTATAAGTCCAAATTATACTAGTGTGGATCCATCCTAAAGTATGATTTTTTTAATTGCTCAGTATGTAGCTTATTCTTCTTGAATCTTGCAGTTTAAATGGAGAAATGGCTGGTTCTACTCGCTCTCTGAGAAGGCGATTTCTGAAGGCAAAGCAGATCCGTGCCCACTTCACACAGCATGGTTAAAAGAATTAAAGATAGTGTAAAGAATGGCCTCGATATGCAAATAAAAACTTCCCTATATTACTTATTTGCTTATAAATCTAGTTCAGCACATCAACAATTGCAACCAATTTCTAGCGGTTGATTTACTACTTTAGACCGATATTTGTCGAAGACGTTTTTTCTTATGAATGTCTCGGATTGGAATTCCTGCTGGGCAATGGTTACATGTTGCTGACTTGCTGTTGCTGTTTTAAGCATGTTAAGCAAGTTTTCTCAAGTGTGATTCAAATAGGCTGAGCTAGCGACTACCTCTTGTTACAATTGTACTATTCTGTATCTTTTTCGTTTAAATTTTTGGTTGAATTTAGATGAAATAAGAAAAAATATGAAATGGGTGAGTGACAGTAGAGATAAATTTTATGTGTGGATGTAAATTAGTTAAAGTATGAACTCTAGAGAACTATATTTATACAAGACTTTTACGAAGAGTTAAAAATTATATAATTAACCGCTTTTAAGACGCAATCTAATGCGTAGATCTTGCTAATATGAAATCTAGACTTTTAGAAAATTCAAAAAAGAGCAAATCTAATAATCATCTATAAATAACCATCAATAAAATAGGATTAATCTAATACAAATACTTATGAAATTAACTTTCATCTAATTGACTATATACCACACAAAATGTTTTAATTCACCATATACCATTGAGTTTTCGTCCGTTAGTACAAAATACCATTAATGACAATTGCTGTTAGTGTGCCGTTTGTGGTAAATTATTAATTCACCATTTACCATTAATTTATTTTTTGCGTCAAATACCATTGTTTAAAAAATATAGCCGTTGGAATTGTGATAAACAAATGAAGTGTCGTACAAACCAAGTAGTTAACATTTTGTTCAAAAACAGCTTGACACTAAACACTGTTCACCAAAAAAATACCAATATAAACATTGTTTTTGATCATTTTCTTAACTGCAATACCATTCAATTGTCTTCCAAATTTCAGTGCCTTTTCTTCTCCTCACGCCTTCAAAACACTACATATAGTGTGTTCATTCAAAAAATATCTGTTAACCAGCATTCGTGATAGCAGTGAGAGCGCTTTCTCACTGTAACCCTGTTGCGAGCAAGAAGTAATCATCATAGTCCAAGCAACTATATCCAGCTTATTTATCCTATCAAAGATTCGTAAAGCACTTTGAAATTCACCAGATTGTGCCTAGAAATACAAGATACCACTTTCTACAATCAAATTGCTCCATCTATTCGATCAACTTCGGGGTGCAGGAGTATTTTCAAAGATTGATTTGAGATCAGGTTATCATCAATTACGAATTGCGAAAGAGGATATAGCCAAAACAGCTTTTCGAACGAGGTATGGCCATTATGAGTTCACAGTCATGCCCTTTGGACTCACTAATGCGCCTGCTGTCTTTATGGACCTTATGAATAGGACTTTTCAGCCTTATTTGGATAAGTTTGTAGTTGTTTTTATTGATGATATTTTAGTATACTCTATGAATCGAGAAGAGCATGAGGCTCATTTGAGGAAAGTTTTAGAGATCTTAAGAGAGAATAAGTTGTATGCCAAGTTTTCAAAATGTGAATTCTGGTTAGAAGAGGTAGCATTTTTGGGGCATGTAATTACAAAAGATGGAGTGATGGTGGATCCCTCAAAGGTTCAAGCAGTAATGAACTGGCCTACACCCACTAATGTGACAGAAATGAGAAGTTTCTTAGGCCTAGCCGGATATTATAGGAGATTCATGAAAAATTTCTCGAGAATCGCTCAACCTATTACTAATTTGATGAAGAAGACCACTAAGTTTCAATGGGATGAGAAGTGTGAAGCGGCATTCCAAGAGTTGAAATCAAGGCTTACCTCTGCACCTGTGCTGACCTACCGAATGAAAGTGGAGAATATGAGGTTTACACAGACGCATCTAAGAATGGACTAGGTTGTGTGTTGATGCAAGATGGGAAAGTAGTAGCATATGCTTCACGACAACTTAAGCCGCATGAGAAGAATTACCCCACACATGACTTAGAATTAGGAGCTGTAGTCTTTGCATTGAAAATTTGGAGACATTATTTATTTGGAGTAAAGTGCAAGATTTATACTGATCACAAGAGTTTGAGGTTCTTGTACACTCAAAAGGAGTTGAATATGAGACAAAGACGATGGTTAGAACTCATTAAGGATTATGATCTGGATTTGAAGTATTGTGAAGGAAAGGCAAACAAAGTAGCTGATGCTCTGAGTAGGAAGTCAAGTCATACAATGAATGCATTAATTTTAGCAGATGAGTTGTGTGAAGAGATTCGTAGGATGAACTTAGAAGTGGTAGAATATGGATATGTGGATACTCAATTGAATGGAATGACGATTGAATCCGATATTTTTGAGGAAATTAGAGTGAAGCAAGTTACGGATAACTGGTTAACTAAATTGAAGAAGTTGAAGGAGGATGGTCAAGCACCTGAGTTCGAAAGTGATGAAAATGGCGTAATGAAGTATAAAGGAAGATGGTGCATACCGCATGATGAGGAACTTAAGACTAAGATTATGACTGAAGCCCATAATTCGCCATACTCAATACATCCTGGTGGTGATAAGATGTACAAGGATCTTAAGAAGAACTTTTGGTGGCCCAACATGAAGCGTGAAGTTGCAGGCTTTGTGGCGAAGTGTCTAACATGTCAGAAGGTCAAAATTCAACATATGAAGCCGGGGGGAAAATTGCAACCATTAGAAGTACCTGGATGGAAATGGGAGTCGATTTCAATGGACTTTGTAGTAGGATTGCCAAAGTCAAAAACAGGGAAGAATGCCATATGGGTGATAGTGGATCGATTAACAAAAACAGCAAGGTTTATAGCTGTAACACCCCGTAATTTATCGGGTTTAAGAAATAATATAATAAAATAAAATAAATACGTATTATTAAATTATATTATTCCACATAGATAATTTTAAGAAATAAAGTGAGTTAAATTTTAACGGTAACGAGTTTTATCGCGTACGAGGCTATCGCGTAACGGTTCTTTCTATTTTAACAATAATATAATAATGACTTAATTAATTAATTAAATTAAATAAAAAAAAATAATAAAAATTGAGAGGGGAGTGAAGGGGTGGCCGGTTGTGGTGAGGAGGAATGGGAGGAGTTTGTAACTCCTCTCATAAGTGAGTATTATGGCACATTAAGCTCACCTCTTAAGTGCCTATTAATCCTTAAGCATCATTTGAGTTTCCTCACTTTTCCTAAGCTTTCAAAGTGAACAAAATTCAGAAAAATTTCCTCTTTTCTTGCTCTTGTTTCGGTATTCAAGAAAAAAAAAAAAAACTTTGTTCAATCCAATCTTCAAATCAAAGGGTAAGTAAGTTGAGTTGTTATTTATAAATTTTATTTATAAGAAATTCTAGTATGAGATTATATAATATTTCTTTCAATATGATGATATCCTATGACTTATTAGGAGGATTGAGTATTTTATATAAGTTTTCTTTAATAATCCTTTGATAAAATTGATTTGTTAAAAGGGTTAAATCATATTTCTGTTATGCAAAATTTTCCTTGATTTACATTCTTTAACAAAGTTTAAATTTGTTATAAGAATAAAGTCTATTCAAATGTTAAATTGAATTTATTTTACGATTTATATTTCTCTAACAAGATTTTAGTTTGTTAGATGAAATTTTAAGTGTGTGGATTAAGTGATGTAAGTATCCATGGTTTATGATTCTCTACAAAATTTAAATTTGATAAGAGGATCAAATATTTAATTTACTTATCATGGTTATGAAATTTTAAATGTTCTTGAAGATCTTGAGGATGAGTATGACTAAAGTTGTTAGTTTATGTTTTGATGATGGTTTAGATCGTTGATGGGATTTGATGTATTGTTAGATGTGTGGAAATATCAAGTGGATTGTGTGATAGGAGATTTGGTTTTATTTGTTTTATGTTAGTAAAATGTAAATTCGATTTTTGGTTAGGTGTATTTTGGTATGGAGATTTAAAAAGGATTAAATAATTTAAATAGAAAAAAATATATATAAAATAAAAATAATTTAAGTAGAAGGAGTTTCGGACAGCTGCTGCTGCCTCGGTAGTGGCGCCCCGATCCGAGTGTTGGGTGTGTTTCGTTGTTGTTTTATCTAATCGATGCGCTTTAAAACTCGTTAAAACGCTTAAAATGATTAAAAATAGTAATCGGATGCTAGAAATTATGAAAATTGGTACCCAAGGTAATTGATGCGTTCCGGACGCAGCGGTGAAGTCGGATTTTTAATTTGAATTTTCTAAACTGTCCGATTTGGCCATAAAAGTTTCTGGTCAGAATGGGAATTTTGGAGCAATCATGAGTTGGATGAAAACATTTGAAATTATCAAGTTTTTGTGATATTTTAGTAGTATGGAGTGGATTGTGTGTGTAAACCCGTTATTAAACGTGGTCGTTCTGTGTGTTTGTTAATTAGGACCTCGATTCATAAGAGGGTGAAATTCCTGTCGTGCTTAAACGTCGTTTGGATTTGCAGTGTTTAAAGGTACACGCTTAGACCATACTGTTTATATGGTTGTGCAAGTAATGTTGTTTTATTCCTAATCAAGGCATTGTAATCACATAAGGTTTAGACACCTCAAATAATATGAAATGATTATGTGGAAATTGAGAATTTATGGATATGTTACCCAGAAGGGTTAACAAATAAATTGGAAAACTATCAACTATTTTTCCCATGGCATTCAGGGATCTTTATGGTCACCATGGGGGTATGCATACTTAGCCTTTGGCGACCCGAACAGGACGGGCAACGTCTTAGGTAGATGGTTGCCTTGGGATTTGCTCTCCCAAGTGTATTCCACCAAAACAAATTTGGAATATGACTTGTACGACCCGAACAGGACGGGCAACGTTACAAGGTTTGGAAATAATGAATAAAGATTACATAATAGAGCCTTTGCATGCTAGGGTAAACACAATGCTTGTATTCAACCTGTTTTGTATATGTATGAAGTCTCTGACGTGTATTGGTTGTTCTTTGGAACCTGCTACGTGTTATCATATGACGTGCAGCAGGTTAACTGCAGGAGGGGGCTGGAGTGAGGATTCAGCTTAGAACCCGTAACTATCAAGTCTATACTTACTTTGTAATGAGTCTAAGTACCTCAGTTTATGTAAACAAAGTTTATGATGTTTTCTTTTTATTTCGTACAACTTTTAGCTAGTCTAGAGGCCGGTGGGCTCTCGAGTTGTATGTAAAGACTTCCGCTGTTTTGTTTGGTTTTGTTTTGTTTGGCGCTGTTTTCTTTGTTGACCATATTCCTTTACCGTTGGAACGTTGACGATCCGAGTAAGGATGTGTTTATTTGTGTCCGTAAGTGAACCGGATTCATGTTTTCACATGATTTTCCGGGTCACTTTAACCGGGCCGTTACAATTGGTATCAGAGCCAACGTTCTCTAGGAGATAAAGGAATATCAGACCTTAGGAATGAGAGACGGGGAATGGTCGAATGTGATAAATAAAAAAAAAAAAAAAAAAAAACAACATTGAATGTATTTGTTGTGATGTAGCTGGCTTTGGACCATTAGGTTATAAAGTGTCTAGGTGTCCTTAGTTAACAATTTTTCTTACTTGATTCCTTTTCGTTATGTGTATGTGTTCAGGATTATGTATACGGGAAAGACACCTATGGACCCACGCACCCCCAGTGAATCAAGAGAGGTACCGAGGTTTGACCCTGAATCTGTCTGGAGGGAAGTTTCCAACGCTGACATATGGAAAATAAGGAGTGGTGAAAGTATCCAAGATTATAGGGAAAGGATGCTTATGGTTAAGGAAAAAGCCGATAGAGTATGTTACGACTTAGATTTGGACCTAAATAGGTTACACCGTTTGTCTGAATCTAGGAAGAGTGTAACCCCTGAGAGGAAGGGCGAGCCTCCAATATCGGGCGGCACCGATGGGACCATGGAACCACTAAGAGAGCGGGTCCTTCCGGATTCCCCACTGGTGGAAACCGAGGCTCAGACAGAGAGTGATATTGAGATGTGGGAGCCTAGTCGTGAACCGCCTATTTATATAGAAATTTCCAGCGATGATGATGAGAGAGAGAACTGGGGATCGCATTACGACTTATATGGCTTTGAGGTTGGGTTTGATAGGGGGTGGTCTGATGAGGAAGATCCTGAGGAAGAGGTAGAAGATTTACAATTAAGCAGCCCTAGAGATAGTGGTAGTGAATCAGAAGAATCGTATTCGGATTCCAGCTCTGATTCTGGAGAAGACGGGGAAGATGAGGACTTCGATATAGCAAGTTACGATGAGGGTGCTGACACTTGGGATGCTTGGCGCTAGATGTTCTATTCCTTTTGTTTTGTTTTCGCATCTTTCCTTGAGTTATTTTTCTTTTTAGTTGTATCTTTTTAATCAAATAAACGATAAGGTAATAATGTAAACTCTTGTATGAGACAACTTTTGATGTATCAACAGATATCTATAAAATATTGAGGTGTGTTTGCTGTTTCTTTTGGTGTTGTAAGTTCGTGTATTATACATGTAATTCTCCTTTTGTAAGCTATTCAACTCAAAAAAAAAAAAAAAAAAATAATAATAATAATATTAATAACAATAACAGTAAAAATAACGAATAATGAAAATAACAATACCTATATATATATGTATATATATTTAGGGATAAACAAACAAGTAAGCGACTGTTAGGTTTACCCAGCAAACCTTGTTCTTTCTCCAAAGGTTATGAATCTTAGGACTTTCTTTTGATTTGTACCTTTCTTTCGCTTGCAGAAGATGCCTCCAATTTCTAGGAAGAGACTGTCTCGAAGTGATGCTAACCGTACGATAAGAAATCTGGTGAAAGCGTTAACAAATGTAAATGCACCCCGAGAGAAGTTTTTGTCGGAGTTAGCCTCTGAAATGAGCAAAAGGATTAGTCAGAGCAAACCCTCGACCTTTGATGGTAAGGGAGAACCGTCAGAACTGGAACTTTGGTTAAGAGAATTTGACAAACTTTTCGATGTCGTCGAGTGCCCAGAAGAATTAAAAGTCAATCAAGCTGCCTTTTATTTGGTGGGGGAAGCCGACTACTGGTGGGCAAACAGTAGATCGGGGTTATTAGAGCAAGCTGAGGGAGACTTTGATTGGGATTTGTTCAAAAGAGCTATGCGAGAGAAATTTTATCCGCTGCATGTTAGAAAGGATAAATCGAACGAGTTTGCGCGATTGGAAATGGGTAGTATGACGGTAGACGAATATTATCACAAATTTATGGAATACCTCAAGTATTGTCCTGATGATGTACCCACTGAGGAGAAAAAGATGCAACGTTTTGAGCTAGGTTTATCTTTCGATATTCAAAAGCATATTGAGAGTGACCGATATAACACACTGGAGCAGATGTACAAGCGAGCGTCACAAATAGGGAATATTTTGAGGAAAGAAAAGGAAAAAGAGAAGGGTAATGTCCCTGAGAAAAGGAAAGAAGTTTCTGGCCAGGCTTTGGAGAATGTGTCGGGCTTCTATCAGAAGAAATCAAGGAATTTTGGAAATTTTCAGGGAGGCGGGTCTAGTTCGAATTCAGGAATTAGGAACAACGTGAAGCTTACTAAGCCATTATTGGACAGAGATGGCAATGAGAGGAAGTATTTCTGTAAGAGGTGCAAGAAAAATCATCCGGCAAAGGATTGTGAAGGAAATCTGATCGAATGTAACTTTTGCCACAAAAGAGGGCATAGAGAGTTTGAATGCTACATAAAGAAAGGGGGGAGAAGTCAACATCCGAGTGGTCAAAACCGGCAACAAAATTTAAACAACGCTGGTAGTCAAGCCAGTCAACAGCACGGGAATGGAAATCGTGGTAATGCTGATCAGAGATTCCAGCGACCTTTTTATGGCGGGCAAGGCCGGGTAGATGGAAATCGAGTAGAAGGGTCAGGAATGCAGCGCGGGGGAAATCACGTGGGAGGAAATAATGTACAGCCGGCGAGCGGAAGGGTATCTGCGGTCAGTGCAAGAGAAGCTGACCAGGCGACAGATGTGGTTACAGGTACGTTCGCCATTCATTCTATAGCTGTGAATGTATTGTTTGATTCGGGAGCTACATGCTCATTTCTTGCAAAGAGTAAGGTGAACGAGTTGAATTTGGAGACCTTTGAAAAAGTTTCTTATACGGTGGCTGTACCATCGGGAAAATTGTACAGTTGTGAAAAACTGTATAGGGATGTACCCTTAAGGATAGGAAAGGTTGTCTTTCCTAGCGACTTGTATGTGTTAGATATGGAAGGTTTAGAAGTAATTTTGGGGATGGATTGGCTGGGAAGGTATAAGACCACTATTGAATGCAGAGAGCAAAGAGTTTTGTTGGAAGGACCAAGAGGTGAAAGCGTTAGATACAGGAAGTTTCCCAAGGGACCCAGGACGAATTTGGTGTCGACCTTAGAGTTGCAAAGGCTTGTGAGGCAAGGACACCCTTTGTATTTATGTCATATCAGCCAGGGGGATAAGAAAGAGGGGAATCCCCAGGATATTGCTGTGGTGAATGAATTTTTGGATGTTTTTCCTGACGAGATTCCCGGAATGCCACCACAACGGGAAATTGATTTCACGATCGACTTGGTACCGGGGACTGGACCGGTTTCTAAGGCCCCTTATCGTATGGCTCCAAAGGAGATGGAGGAATTGAAGTCTCAACTTGAAGAATTGTTGGATAAAGGTTATATTCGACCTAGTGTTTCACCTTGGGGCGCTCCAGTTCTGTTTGTGAGAAAGAAAGATGGTAGTTTAAGGTTATGCATTGATTACAGAGAGTTAAACAAGGTAACAGTTAAGAATAAATACCCGTTGCCCCGGATAGATGACTTGTTTGATCAATTGAGAGGAGCCGGGATCTTTTCGAAGATTGACTTAAGATCAAGTTATCATCAGCTAAGAATAGCTGAAGGGGATATACATAAAACCGCTTTCAGAACACGATATGGGCATTATGAGTTCACAGTGATGCCGTTTGGGTTGACAAATGCTCTAGCCGCGTTCATGTGCTTAATGAACCAAGTGTTTAGTGCATACTTGGATAAATTCGTCGTTATCTTTATCGATGATATATTGGTCTATTCGAAAGACCGAGAAGAACATCAGGAACATCTACGATTTGTCCTGCAAACCCTGCGAGAAAATAAGTTGTACGCGAAGTTGTCAAAGTGTGAATTTTGGTTGGATAAGGTATCGTTTTTGGGTCATTTTGTCTCTAAGGAAGGTATTTCGGTGGATCCGGTAAAGGTGGAGGCAGTTCGAAATTGGCCGTCACCTAAGAACGTCATCGAGGTACGAAGTTTCCTAGGTTTGGCCGGGTATTACCGTCGTTTTGTTAAGGATTTCTCGCGTATTGCTCGGCCTATGACCTCGTTAATGAAGAAAGAGAAGAAGTTCGAATGGACGGATGAATGTGAACAGGCCTTCATGACTTTGAAGGAAAGGTTAACTACGGCCCCTGTTCTTACTCTACCTGACCCTAAGTTGGATTATACTGTTTACAGTGACGCATCAAACAAAGGGTTGGGTTGTGTTCTGATGCAGGACCGTAAGGTGATTGCTTATGCATCACGACAACTGAAGGTACATGAAGTTAATTATCCGACCCATGATCTGGAATTAGCCGCTATAGTTTTCGCTCTCAAGATATGGCGGCATTACTTGTATGGCGTTAAGTGTAGGATTTACACTGATCATCAGAGTCTGAAATATCTCTATACACAACCTGACTTAAACATGCGACAACGTCGGTGGTTAGAGTTGATGACAGATTATGATCTGGAGTTCGTATATCATGAGGGGCGGGCGAATTTGGTGGCCGATGCTTTAAGTAGGAAGTCTAGTCACTCGCTGTCTGCCTTGGACGGAGTAGAAGAGTTGCATCGGGATTTTGCTAGGCTGAACTTGGAAGTAGTACGTAAAGGCGAACTACAGGGATGTTTGAATGCCTTGGCTATACGACCTTCGTTCTTTGAGGAAATTTTGAATTCTCAGGATAAAGACCCGAAACTCTTGAAATTAAAGGACCAAGCACGGGAAGGAATATCAGAGGGATTCCTTGTCCATGAAGATGGAAGCTTGAGGTTCAAGGGTCGTTGGTGTTTACCGACAGGGGAGGAATCTTTGAAGGAACGTATCCTGGATGAAGCTCATTGTACGAAATTTTCAGTCCATCCGGGTGGTGACAAGATGTACCAAGACCTCAAGTTAATGTTTTGGTGGTCTGGGATGAAGAGGGATATTGCAGAATATGTCTCACGCTGTCTGACATGTCAGAAGGTTAAAAGCGAGCACAAGAGACCAGGAGGGTTATTGCAACCGTTAGAGATACCAGTGTGGAAGTGGGATGATATCTCTATGGATTTCGTTGTGGGTTTACCTCGAACGAAAGCAGGTAACGATGCACTATGGGTTATAGTTGATCGTTTGACTAAGTCGGCACGTTTCATCCCTATGAACTGTCGCTGGGAAATGGAACATTTGGCACGAGCCTACATTAAGTATGTCGTACGATTCCACGGTGTACCCCGTACTATTGTGTCAGATAGAGACACACGATATCTGTCACAGTTTTGGCAAACCTTGCAACAGGCCATGGGTACAACATTGCTCTATAGTACGTCGTTTCATCCGCAGACGGATGGACAGACAGAACGAACGAATCAGGTATTGGAGGATATGTTACGTGCTATTGCCATGGAGTGGCAAGGGTCGTGGGATGAACATTTGGATCTAGTTGAGTTTTCTTATAACAACAGCTATCAAGCTTCTATACAGATGGCCCTATTCGAGGCTTTGTATGGGCGTCGTTGTCGTAGCCCGGTTTATTGGGACGATTTTACTGAAGCGGTGACCTTAGGACCTGAATTGTTGTTTCAGATGAGTGAGAAGGTACGATTGATAAGGGATCGTTTGAAAGCGGCAAAGGATCGCCAAAAGTCGTATGCTGATTTGAAACGACGACCAGAGGAGTTCACCGTGGGAGAACAGGTATTACTTCGCGTATCACCCATGCGCGGAGTAGTACGTTTTGGTGCTCGGGGAAAGTTGAGCCCTCGGTTCATTGGGCCATATGAAGTTTTGGAGCGTGTGGGTAAAGTGGCTTATCGGTTAGCTCTTCCAAACTCTTTAGAAAAGGTACATGATGTATTTCATGTGTCTCAGTTAAAGCGGTATCATGCCGCAGCCACTCATGTATTAGACCCTGAACCTTTAGATTTGGATGCATCTTTGTCGTACCCTGAACAACCGGTTCGAATCTTGGATAAAAAGGTCCGTAGCACTCGACGGAAGGATATAATTATGGTAAAAGTCCTGTGGTCAAATCACGAGCGTGAAGCGGCTACTTGGGAAACAGAAGACGCTATGCGAGAAAAGTACCCACACCTTTTTCAGGTTAGTAGCGTTACGGGGACGTAACTTCTTAAGGGGGGTAGAGGGCGATAGGAATTTCGCGCGAGGAATGTTAAATCTTTGTTTTGGTAGTCGTGTTTTACTCATGAGTTTTGATGTGGAGTTAATTGTGATAGCATGTGTGTTCTATGTTTTCCGTTGTCACATAAGTTACGAGGACGTAACTTCTTTTAAGGGGGGTAGTCTGTAACACCCCGTAATTTATCGGGTTTAAGAAATAATATAATAAAATAAAATAAATACGTATTATTAAATTATATTATTCCACATAGATAATTTTAAGAAATAACGTGAGTTAAATTTTAACGGTAACGAGTTTTATCGCGTACGAGGCTATCGCGTAACGGTTCTTTCTATTTTAACAATAATATAATAATGACTTAATTAATTAATTAAATTAAATAAAAAAAAATAAAAATTGAGAGGGGAATGAAGGGGTGGCCGGTTGTGGTGAGGAGGAATGGGAGGAGTTTGTAACTCCTCTCATAAGTGAGTATTATGGCACATTAAGCTCACCTCTTAAGTGCCTATTAATCCTTAAGCATCATTTGAGTTTCCTCACTTTTCCTGAGCTTTCAAAGTGAACAAAATTCAGAAAAATTTCCTCTTTTCTTGCTCTTGTTTCGGTATTCAAGAAAAAAAAAAAAAAACTTTGTTCAATCCAATCTTCAAATCAAAGGGTAAGTAAGTTGAGTTGTTATTTATAAATTTTATTTATAAGAAATTCTAGTATGAGATTATATAATATTTCTTTCAATATGATGATATCCTATGACTTATTAGGAGGATTGAGTATTTTATATAAGTTTTCTTTAATAATCCTTTGATAAAATTGATTTGTTAAAAGGGTTAAATCATATTTCTGTTATGCAAAATTTTCCTTGATTTACATTCTTTAACAAAGTTTAAATTTGTTATAAGAATAAAGTCTATTCAAATGTTAAATTGAATTTATTTTACGATTTATATTTCTCTAACAAGATTTTAGTTTGTTAGATGAAATTTTAAGTGTGTGGATTAAGTGATGTAAGTATCCATGAGTTTACAAATCCTTTAACAAAATTTGATTTGTTTAAAGGATTGTCCTTATATATATATGTTCGGTTTAAAATTAAAAAAAATGTTGGTTTATGATTCTCTACAAAATTTAAATTTGATAAGAGGATCAAATATTTAATTTACTTATCATGGTTATGAAATTTTAAATGTTCTTGAAGATCTTGAGGATGAGTATGACTAAAGTTGTTAGTTTATGTTTTGATGATGGTTTAGATCGTTGATGGGATTTGATGTATTGTTAGATGTGTGGAAATATCAAGTGGATTGTGTGATAGGAGATTTGGTTTTATTTGTTTTATGTTAGTAAAATGTAAATTCGATTTTTGGTTAGGTGTATTTTGGTATGGAGATTTAAAAAGGATTAAATAATTTAAATAGAAAAAAATATATATAAAATAAAAATAATTTAAGTAGAAGGAGTTTCGGACAGCTGCTGCTGCCTCGGTAGTGGCGCCCCGATCCGAGTGTTGGGTGTGTTTCGTTGTTGTTTTATCTAATCGATGCGCTTTAAAACTCGTTAAAACGCTTAAAATGATTAAAAATAGTAATCGGATGCTAGAAATTATGAAAATTGGTACCCAAGGTAATTGATGCGTTCCGGACGCAGCGGTGAAGTCGGATTTTTAATTTGAATTTTCTAAACTGTCCGATTTGGCCATAAAAGTTTCTGGTCAGAATGGGAATTTTGGAGCAATCATGAGTTGGATGAAAACATTTGAAATTATCAAGTTTTTGTGATATTTTAGTAGTATGGAGTGGATTGTGTGTGTAAACCCGTTATTAAACGTGGTCGTTCTGTGTGTTTGTTAATTAGGACCTCGATTCATAAGAGGGTGAAATTCCTGTCGTGCTTAAACGTCGTTTGGATTTGCAGTGTTTAAAGGTACACGCTTAGACCATACTGTTTATATGGTTGTGCAAGTAATGTTGTTTTATTCCTAATCAAGGCATTGTAATCACATAAGGTTTAGACACCTCAAATAATATGAAATGATTATGTGGAAATTGAGAATTTATGGATATGTTACCCAGAAGGGTTAACAAATAAATTGGAAAACTATCAACTATTTTTCCCATGGCATTCAGGGATCTTTATGGTCACCATGGGGGTATGCATACTTAGCCTTTGGCGACCCGAACAGGACGGGCAACGTCTTAGGTAGGTGGTTGCCTTGGGATTTGCTCTCCCAAGTGTATTCCACCAAAACAAATTTGGAATATGACTTGTACGACCCGAACAGGATGGGCAACGTTACAAGGTTTGGAAATAATGAATAAAGATTACATAATAGAGCCTTTGCATGCTAGGGTAAACACAATGCTTGTATTCAACCTGTTTTGTATATGTATGAAGTCTCTGACGTGTATTGGTTGTTCTTTGGAACCTGCTACGTGTTATCATATGACGTGCAGCAGGTTAACTGCAGGAGGGGGCTGGAGTGAGGATTCAGCTTAGAACCCGTAACTATCAAGTCTAGACTTACTTTGTAATGAGTCTAAGTACCTCAGTTTATGTAAACAAAGTTTATGATGTTTTCTTTTTATTTCGTACAACTTTTAGCTAGTCTAGAGGCCGGTGGGCTCTCGAGTTGTATGTAAAGACTTCCGCTGTTTTGTTTGGTTTTGTTTTGTTTGGCGCTGTTTTCTTTGTTGACCATATTCCTTTACCGTTGGAACGTTGACGATCCGAGTAAGGATGTGTTTATTTGTGTCCGTAAGTGAACCGGATTCATGTTTTCACATGATTTTCCGGGTCACTTTAACCGGGCCGTTACAATAGCTATGAAGAATACTTGGACAATGCAACAAATGGCAGACGCGTATTTTCAAGAGGTAGTGAGATTGCATGGTGTGCCTAAGGACATTGTGTCGGATAGAGATTCGAGATTTCTGTCCAAATTTTGGAAGATGCTACAAGAAGCAGTGGGCACGATACTAAAGTTCAGTACTGCATTTCATCCAGCAACAGATGGTCAAACAGAGAGAACGATTCAGACTCTTGAGGATTTGTTAAGAGCATGTGTTATGGATTTTGGTGGATCTTGGGAGGATAATTTGATGTATGTAGAGTTTTCTTACAATAATAGTTTTCATTCTAGCATAGGAATGGCACCTTACGAAGCCCTATATGGAAGAAAGTGTAGGAGTCCTATATGTTGGAATGATGTTAATGAGTCGTTGGGATTAGGACCAGAAATGATTGAGGAGACTACAAAAAAAGTAAGAATGATCCAAGAACGCATGAGGGAAGCGCAAGATCGTCAGAAGTCGTATGCAGACAAAAAGAGGAGGGCATTAGAGTTTGAAGTAGGTGAACAAGTTTTGCTCAAAGTGTCACCAACCAAGGGTGTCATGAGATTTGGTAAGAAGGGTAAATTGAGTCCTCGTTTTATAGGTCCTTATGAAATATTGGAACGAATTGGGGAAGTAGCCTATAGATTAGCCCTACCTATGAACCTAGCTAAAGTCCACAATGTTATCCATGTATCCCAACTCCGAAAATATGTCCATGACCCTTCACATATCATACAACCTGAAACCATTGAACTTGATGAAACCCTTACCTTTGAAGAAAAACCAATAAAAATACTTGATACCAATTTCATCTTTTTATAATATTGTTCTACCAATTTCAATCCAAATTACACATTTTGCATTTGAAAAAAAGAAAAAAAATATAATTCTGACCTTAGCTTTTCCGGCGATACGACGGTCACCGGGACACCACTAGCGTGCGACGGCGGCCACCGGAGCCACCGCCGGCCGACACCTTTTCCCTCTTCCTTCTCCCTTTCTCCTTCTCTCTCCTCCTTCCCTTTCTTCTTTCTTTTCGTGGGTTCCTGGAACTCACCACTTCTCTTTTTTTTTTTTATATATACAATAATAATTATAATAATAATAATAATAATAATAATAATTATTATTATTATTATTATTATTATTATTATTATTTTTAACCCTTACAATTTTAAATCTTATAATAAATGAGTTAGCTATGTTATTTTAACATACTACTCTTACAATTTTAAATTACATGTTTAAATTTATTTATTTTTTTTTTAAAAAAAATATAAAGTATATAAAATAAAAAGAAGTCTTTTAAATTATTATTTTTTTTTGAATGGGTTGATCGGGGTATTAAATTGAGATATATTATTTTCTCGTGTAGACAGCGGATTCGTAGACAGAAATTATTAGAAGCGTACGTTGTCTAGGATCGCGTGACAAGGTAATTCTCAATGTCCATCTAATTAGGACTATCCCGTTAGTATTATGTGCTAAGTGATAATTAATGTGTTTAAATGGGTGCATGATTTGATATGACATTATTTTATATGATGTTATGCTTAATATATTCTCAAATTATATTTACTATTATTTTTGTCAAACTTGAATTTATAATTTTTATTTCGATAAAATTTATATTATTATTTTGATAACGAAATTGGATACGATTTAAATTGGAAGAGAAATGTTTATGATATTAATTCCTATTGCCACCAATTGATGTTAGAATGGTGATTTGGAAAATGAGATTTCAGTTGGATATTCCTGAGATATATATTTATTGGGAAAAATTTATGATCATAAAATAAAATGTATAATGCATGTTTGATTTTAAGTTTGTGTGCTCGCAACTAATTATTAAAATATATTAAATCACGTAAAGTGTAACACGAGGGAAATGAAGCTCTTATATTTGTTGTGATCCAAGTATAAGGGTGATGAACAGGTTGCCCTGTTTGGTTAGTATAGCTGCCGACAGGTATTATTATTTCTGATACTTGATATGATGTTTGGTCTTCCTTCTATTTGTTGTGATCTAAGTAGAAGGGGTGTGCACACTAGGGTTCCCTGAGACTACTCTGCTAGCCTTGAATTATTTGGGGTGACGACCTCTTGTTGAAGTAGGTATAGGGGTAAAGCCTCGGCCTACTGGCGTTCTCGTTCCCTCAAATTTAAAATTGATTATGTGTTTGTCATTATTAATTATCAAATTAATAAATTGGTTTATATGATATTATATATATTATTTTCTCAAATTGTTTTCTATTAAACTCAGCTATATGTTATTTTCTAAAATTATTTCCAATTTGATTATATTGTATTTTCTTAAATCATTTTCAAACTTAATCGTCTTACGGGATGGAGTTGGAATTACTCAATTTTTCTGATTTTGGGAGTTTTTCCCTTGTTTTTCTTGCATTCTTGTGTTACAGGTTATTGATTGCATGGGAATCGCGGAGTGAGGATCACTTAGAAATATAGCTTTTACTAGAGTCGTATTTCAGTTTTAATTTTACCTTAGGTTGTTTAAATTTTATATGGACACAAATTACGTTTCAGTCTTTTCTTATGTTGTAAGATCCTTTGTTGGATTTAAAATTATTAAGTTATTTCTTAGTTGTTAAGCCTTACATTTATTTTATTAGAAATAGATGTGGCGGTAACACTCCCATGACTAGGTTTTGGCTCATGTTTTTCATTAAAGGTGTTTTCAAAATTTCGACCTATTCTGAGGGTATTACAATAATTCAGCCTCTTTCCACACAAAATCAACACACACACATACATCGTCCCATTTACGAAAATACCCGACTTCATAAACTCTTAAAAAACGAAATTTCAAATATCTATTTTGCATTGCAGTCCAAAAAGCAACACTTCGTTCAAAGATTTCATCGATCACCTAACAAGCTTCCTCTAACTTCCCAAATCTCAAATACTCATTAATCAAATTATTATCTACAAACACATATACTTTCATTTTACTCTTCAAAATGAAATCATGTACCACCTTAATTTCTTTCAATTTAGAACGTGATTGAAGGCAAGAAATCAACCAAAATGGATCACGTTCAACCCCATCACAGATTCGTGTTCTAAAAATTCAGCAACCGGGTTTTCAGCTATCATCAGATTTAATGCAAAAAATAGTATTTGACGCAAAAAAAAATGGTACATAGTGAATTAATAATTTACCACAAACGGCATACTAACGGCATTTGTCATTAATGGTATTCTGTGCTAACGGACGAAAACTCAATGGTATATGGTGAATTAAAACATTTTGTGTGGTATATGGTGAATTTTGAAAAAACTCAATGGTATATCATGCAATATCCATTGATTATAATAGTTGACTTTGAAGATTAAATACTAAAGAATTTCATCTTACATACATAATTGCATACTAAAATTGATTTATGTGAAAATGTAACACCCTCAGAATAGGTCGGACTTTTGAAAACACCTTTAATGAAAAACATGAGCCAAAACCTAGTCATGGGAGTGTTACCGCCACATCTATTTCTAATAAAATAAATGTAAGGCTTAACAACTAAGAAATAACTTAATAATTTTAAACCCAACAAAGGGTCATACAACATAAGAAAAGACTGAAACGTAATCTGTGTCCATATAAAATTTAAACAACTAAAAAAAAATTTAAATTGAAATACGACTCTAATAAAGGCTATATTTCTAAGTGATCCTCACTCCACAATTCCCATGCAATCGATAACCTGCAACATAAGAATGCAAAAAAAACAAGGGAAAAACTCCTAAAATCAGGAAATTGAGTAATTCCAACTCCATCCCGTAAAACGATTAAGTTTGAAAATGATTTTAAGAAAATAAAATATAATCAAATTAAAAATAATTTTAGAAAATAATATATAGCTGAGTTTAAAAGAAAACAATGTGAGAAAACAATATATGTAATATCACATAAACCAATTTATTAATTTGATATTTAATAATGACAAACACATAATCAATTTTTAATTTGAGAGAACGAGAACGCCAGTAGGCCGAGGCTTTACCCCTATACCTACTTCATCAAGAGGTCGTCACCCCAAATAATTCAAGGCCAACAGAGTAGTCTCAGGGAACCCTAGTGTGCACACCCCTTCTACTTGGATCACAACAAATAGAAGGAAGACCAAACATCGTATCAAGTATCAGAAATAATAATAATAATACCTGTCGGCAGCTATACTAACCAAACAGGGCAACCTGTTCATCACCCTTATACTTGGATCACAACAAATATAAGAGCTTCATTTCCCTCGAGTTACACTTTACGTGATTTAATAGATTTTTATAATTAGTCGCGAGCACACAAACATATAATCAAACATACATTATTTATTTTATTTTAGGATCATAAATTTTCCCAACGAAAATATATCTCAAGAATATTCAACTGAAATCTCATTTTCCAAATCACCATTTTAACATCAATTGGTGGCAATAGGAATTAATATCACAAATATTTCTCTTCCAATTTAAATCTATCTAATTTCGTTATCAAAATAATAATATAAATTTTATCGAAATAATAATTATAAATTCAAGTTTGACCAAAAAAATTAATAGTAAATATAATTTGAGAATATATAAAACATAACATCATATAAAATAATGTCATATCAAATCATGCACCCATTTAAACACATTAATTATCACTTAGCACATAATACTAACGGGATAGTCCTAATTAGATGGACATTGAGAATTACCTTGTCACGCGATCCTAGACAACGTACGCTCCTAATGATCTCTGTCTACGAATCCGTTGTCTTTAATATCGAAATCTTGCGTTTTCTTGACTTGAATTTTAAGCAAATGGGAGATGGAGGAAGTAATTTGTAGGAAAAGAAGGAAGTGTGAGTAATAATGTGAATGAAATTAAGGGTAATTGGTTTAATTTATAATAGGTAAGTGAGGTTAGTTTTAAGGTTTATAGGGAGAAGTGGGAAGTTATTGTTAATGGGGAGTTATATTTTTTTATTTTATTTTATTTTTATTTAATTTTCTGAAATTTATTTATTTATTTATTATTATTATTATTATTATTATTATTATTATTATTATTATATTAAAAAAAAACGGTTGTTACAGAAAATATAGAAGTACTTTTGTTGATAACACCAATCAATTAAAACCAAATGTGCTACTTGAAGATAACATCCATTTTATTGATATGACAATATACAAGTTATTAATTGAAAATGTCAAATAATTAGAGCATACATCTGAATTCTGATCAAAAGCCTCCACTCAAATCACAAATCTAAACAGAGATTTTGTTTATTGGTGTTCATTGAAGAAAGAAAGAATGACCCAACAGTTGACACAACCTCTTACGATCTGATTCAGAATCAGATTCCATCAAATGGATCTCCGTTGTTGAGAGACACAAATCCCACGCTCCCATAGTGACCTGTCAGGTCACCAAACATTTGAAGTGAAATTGTGCGGCAAATGATTAATGAGACTTGTATGTTTCAGGCTATTCCACGCATATTTGATCAGCAACGCTAAATTTAGGAGCAATGTCAACTGGTACCTGTCAGCCCGATCAAATGCGAGTGTTAAATTCCCAGCTTAAATGATGAAAACAAGGAAAAATTGTCGCAACAGCTTCAAAACTTTTTTGAAGGTTAAATCTGTCAAGAGTTCATGTATCATTCTTTTCATACATAAAAAGAAAAACAAAACGCTTCATAAAATCAATTTTCTGCCCCATTAACGACCTGCCCTGGTAATGAGCGGCACCAAGCCTGCAGCCCAATGGGCTGCCCCACCCCTTTAACCACCTCCAGTGTCAGTCAATGTAAGGTGCTTTGGATTACAAGCAATTAACACAGTACCAAGGAAATTTTACTAAAAAAGTTGGTAAGAAAATATTATGTGCCAAGAGAACGGGGTTGGAAAATGAAGTTTAAAACAGTACGACTATTTCCTAAGGAAAGGCCTATCCTTTTTTTGAAAATAATCAAAAAAATTTGTCTTCAATTTCAACTTTCTTCCTCAACAAGCAGTTTTAAAAATACCAATTTAAGGTTTCAATATAGACATTATCCCAAATTATTTATCCCAAAGTATATCAATCATCAATTAAATACCCCTTTAATAAAATTCAAAAAGCCATACCTCAAGGCATACCAACTTGTCTAATGCAAGTCGCAATGGGTTGGTAATTTTACAATACTCTTGAAGAAGTGAAGTAGCAGCATTTTTATCACCGGTAGCTTGTATGGTAAGAATCTTTGAACTCAAGCTCTCGACTGCATCTTTAACCTTTTTAATCAACAGAATAATGTATCAATTTTTATCAACAAAACTAATGAAATCAAGGATTTTAGATGTGTTAACACTTCAAAATAACACAAAAAAACATCCTATTTTGCCTTGGTTTTGACAATAACTCCCTCATAAATTGGGATTTTGTTGAGTAATATAGAGGGAATCATTCATCAAATCAATAGACCTAACCAAACCTTGTCGAAATTCACGCTAAATCTTCCATCAGGATGCAAAATAAATGCTTCTTTCTCAAATAGCCAATTGAACTGCAGTGCTTGTCCTTTCCTGGAAAGAGGCCAATGCATATCAAGAATATACAAAAATAAATTGCATTTTAAAAACATAAAAATGAAATTGGTTTATAAGCATTGCCTTGCTTGCTTACCCATGAGCTTCATCCAATCCAAAACGTACAGAGCGAAAACATCCCGCAAGGAAGGACACATACATAGACTTGGATAAAGTTGACGGAAGTAGATCCTGGTTCAATCATTCACATTAGCTCACAAGGCTGAATGAGGTTACAAACCAAAATATTTCAGAAAGGCATGTGTATAGGTAAGACTTTAATTTATTTATTAAGAGAGTCAATACAAGCATCCAATTGTAGAACGCAGACTAACAGGCATACTTTACGACGCATAAGGCTTGGGAATTAGCCACAAGTGAAGCCTTTTTCTTCAGTCAGCTTGAAAAATTATGGTGCATAATAGTTTCAACTGTTTTAAAACAGTTATTTTCGGAGATATGAGGAACCCAACAAAAAGGTGGGAAATAGATATGCAATCCCATGTAACAAAAATTTGGTAAGAAGAACATTAAGTATCACAAAGGATGAAAGCTAACAGCTTCAAAAAACAAATTGATGGTCACCAACCTGACTGATGAAGAAATTAAGAGCCCAGAGGCCAACTATATCAGCTTTCGCTTCTTCTAATGCTGAGTGTAGTTCTTGTAGCTCCTGCATGACAAGGAAACAGTTAACTATTTATCAAGTATTCACAAGTTACAAGGAAGCAATAAAATCTCTATGGCGTAGAGCTTTTAATATTTCTCCTACAAGTTTTATCGTGACATATTAAGGTTTTAAACTGTCCAAAATGAGACTGAACAGCTTGGAATTTTTTCAAGGACAAACACCAACCAATCTTGGCTCAATCCGACCAATAGACCATTACATTCAAAGCAACGAACTGAAATTTAGAGAATCCTCCAACTGCGAAAATACGCCTTATAGGATCTTTGGAACTAGCATGGATTTTGTTGGACTCAGAAATCATTTGTAAAGTTCTGTTTGGAATAAGCATGTATGGGTAGACTTTTAGCTCATTAAAAGAGGAAACTTGTTTCTTTCATGGGTAGGGGTTTATTTTTTTTCACATGAATGGGAGAAAAACGGAAGGAGAGAATAAAGATTTGAAAATTCAACTTTACTTTCTATCTCTCTCTTTCGAGACCAAAAAATTGAGACTCTCCAGTTGTCTCTTCGTCACGGGCTGCCTCTCATACTTCAAATATAGAGAGAAAAAGAGGACGTTGGTTGGGTGATAAATACACTTAAAAGAGATAGAGATAGGGAACAGAACACCCATCATAAGGGTATTTCCAAGTTGAGACCAGAAAGGAAACAAAGGAGCTTTAAAAGGATTGTGAGACAGATTGATTGGGTTTAAGGTAATGAGAAAATGAACATTTCAGAAAAAGAAGGAACAATGGCAGAACTCGAGCACTGCAGCTCATGGGTATCATATCTGCCTTTCTTTATTACAGGCAATATATTTTTAGTAATTCAGGCTTAACAAACTGATTACAGAATTCTTCTAGAATTCCTCTATAACAGACTGTTATGACAAACTCTAAAACAAACTCTTCCACTCATAACAAATTTAGTTACTGTATTGCCCAGCTGGAAAACAGAATTCTGTCCTACTTTTTTTCATTGCGTGTGATGCCTCTTATAGGTTGAGATTTGTGCTCATTTAACTGCAGGTGTGACTGATTGATAGTACTACATACATCAATAAGGTGATGTTCTTTTTAAGGAAGTTCATTTGCTAAAAACTTCTCACTTAAGTGTGCTGTGTTCTTAGGATATGTGACCTCCATGGAAGTTCTCAAAGTGCACACAAGAGAGGCCAAAGTGCACCGGAAAAGACTTGTGTTGGTCTGTGGGTTAATCTACAACCCCCATAGAGTGCTACACTAAGTTAAACTTTTATTTTTCTTTTTATAGGACAAACTATATAGGGTACTTGAATTTAAAAACCCTAAATAGGGTACGTATGTGAGCCTTCAACGCTGTCCTTGAAAGTTGAAATGTCCCAAAAAACTATCATTGTACCCTATCACTCCTTATCGTAGCCATTAGATGTGGCCCTCCAAATCCATTCCCAAGACGTATCAGGTACGCGTGACGGTACTTGAAAGTGCTCGTGCTTTATTGGCCCTAGCAGTACTCCAATCAAAATCATTGGTCAAGAAAGATAGATCGATTAAGTGAGTAAAGTAATAGAAAATCAAGGGCCAAAACAATACCTAGAGTAAGTGTATCAGAACTGCCATTTCATTTGGGAGAAAAAAAAAACTTCTAACAAGGAACCAGGGTCATTCAAGGACCATGGAGAGTGTGGTCAGCATGTGCGGTTAACTTTCACAAGTCAGTGGTTGGTGCTACTTCTGATTAAACAAGAAACTTTTAAGCGGGTGGGGTCAGTGGTTTGTGCTACTTCTACCTTCTACCTCCCTAAAAAAAGGAGGCCTTACCCCTTCCTTTTCAGGCTGGCTGGTTGACAAGTTTTCTACCGTTTTAGATGGCAGAGTAATACATATTCTGGAGCCATCTAATAAAATTTCCAAAAGACCACTGTTAGGATACAGCCTTCAAAATTCGCAATCATGCTCGCTCAGTACTAGTCTTCTACACCTCCCATCGGAAAGATGTTTACACTTTACAAAGGTTTTTTACACTTTCACTTTATTCCTCTTACAACGAAGTGTTTCTTTCACCTTTTCTTCACCTTTTAAGTTTCTGTCTCTCTCTCTCTTAAACGTTTCTTCCATTCTCTCCCACTCTTTATTTTCCCACATGCTACTCGTAGAGTAATTGTAAATATATTTAATAGAGGAAGTATATTCTCAATATTCATTGATTGTCTTGAAAGTTGAAACACATTGTTAATTCAGGGAAATAGTAGTTATTTGAGAGGACCTCCTTCTCACACTTACCAATCTTACAGTTGATTCGCGGCCATCTGGGAGCACTATGCTATGAGGACCAATTCCATGGCAGCATTCATGACAAATTGTATGAGTAAAGAACGAATCGAAGTCAACAAGATCCTGTTGTTCCTTTGATATGCATGCCTTAGCAATCGGAAGAAGAATATGCTCAAACCTAGGAGTAGCAAAAGTTTAAGAGCAAATAGCAAAATAACGTAAAAATAGCAAGAACAGAGGTAACAATCATACGACAAAACAAGAAAATGTTAGTATTTGAAGCCTTACTTTGCCTCAGAGACATTTTTAAGCATAACCATTGAAGTGCCACGATCTTTCACAATCCGTTCATCATTTGGTAGATTAAATGCAACAGTTTGAGGTCCCTTCACATCCTGCAATAAAACTATTATGAAGCAATGCTCCCACAAACATGCTTTAAATGATTCTAGCAATAATGTATAAGTTGTACCAACCAAACTCAAATTTTGATTTAGATACCTCATCAGGCATTTAAGGTGTTAAAGATCAACCATTACAAATTTCTTCTCGTCAACTTCTTTTTATCGACTTATGAGTAATACTACTATTCTTAAAAAATATTAATAACCTCATATGCATGATTACTAGTACAATAACTAGATTTTAAGTAAATTATTATAACAATCATTGTAATACTTGGTTCTTCCACTTAAAATATGGACACTCTTTGTAAGTGAAGATCATCTACTAGGTTATTTGCAATTCATAAGAAAAATATATAGTAATGTGGGGTCTTGTTTGATTCATTCGGATGAGTACTCTCTCCATCCCTTTTTGTTCAACATAACGAATATTAACCTTCTATATTTTTTACTAATACAGAACTAAAGATATTAAGTTTGTTATCAATGAAGCCAAATTGTTGTAGTTCTTTGGTTCTGGAACAGTGGCGGATCTAAGATTTATATTAAGTGGGGTCAAAAGTTGAAACTAAAGTCAATTTTAAAGTCAATGTAGTATAAAGTAAAATCTAAAATATTTAAAATTCAATGCATGTTTTATTTTATTAAAAAAATCTAACAGGCTGATTAAATTAAATTAAAGAACCTAGCAAAAGTATGAATTAACGGTCCCTTTTACCATTAATAGTTCTTGACGAGTTTTTATCTTAAATTAGAATATTTTAAGCTATTTCGCTTTAATTTTTAAATTTTGGACTGCAATTCAAAACAAATATTTTAAATATATTTTGAAATATTTAAATATTTATTGGAAAAATTTTAAATTGAAGTGGGGTCAAATGAACGTGTACACATCAACCTCCCTCCGTCCCTATTCTGGAATATATGGATTATATAGTGAAGTAACTCATTAAACCATGTGCATTTTTTAGTTACGTAAAGTTGTAGATGATGTTTAATATCCAAATAAAAACAACCTCTACATTGTTACAAGGTTAAAGTTGCATACATCCGACCCCCAAACTCTTATTAGTGGAAGTCACTTACTGGCATTGGGGAAATGGTGCGTTGTGTTGTACTTATTTATTCAAACAAATTGATGACATAAAATGTGCATTAGTAAACATGAAAAGTGAAAAGGGAAAGAACAAAAGAATAAAGTGAGTAAAACTATTTGTTATTGGTTATAAGATATATCATATTGTACACTTAATTGTTCCATTTGCTTTCAGTGTCCAAGATACATGCACAGCCACTAATGCCTTTGATAAATGATTTTAAATTATGTACATTTGAAACAAATATAAAAAGATCAGGCATGACTTAGATTAGGTCATATATATTTTTATACTGAAGTAGAGACAAAGATATGAAAGAGGACAACATCATGGTGTTATTTGTTGAGTTAATAAAATTTTACCTTACAGAGTATATTCAAGTTCTAGTTACAAAAACAGACTACATGCATAATTTTATGTATTCATGAGAAGGACATACCCCACTATTGTAAAGAAGTTGGATGACACGAATTGGAGCAGGTGAGACATCTTTAGATTTGAATGAGTCGTTCATTGGAAGATTCTGCTCCAAAACCTTACAAAACCAAACATAAAAGTCAAAAAAAAAAAAATCAGCCACTTTTGAAATGTTTGTCAGTGAGTACAAGGCTCAAAGAAAGACACAATTGGTAGCACCATTATTAGTTTCACAAAATATAGGCTTCCATACAACAGTTTCCAACTCAACTGTTCACAAGTTGCGACCTAAATAGCACCTTAATTACTGCTGAAAATTTTTATAAAAATAACATTAGTTGAACTTCATTGATCATTAATTTCTCAATCAATGGAGAAATGGTGATGCTTACAACCCAGAGGACACTTTGGATCAGTATGATGGACTGAGAGTCCAATTAGGTCATTTTTCAGCATCACAAATTGTTGTGAGAAACGGTCTCTCCGAGAGATGCATTACATATATGGGCTAAATATCCCAATCAATACAACTTAAGAGGAAATAAGAATGTGAGCTTCATGTTTGAGGTCGTCTCTCTGAGAGATGGTTTCTCACAAGAAAAGCTGTTTCAGCATACAGGTAGTATTATACAATTAAAAGTCGCATAAAAGTAGTAACTTTAAATAAAATGAAGGCAATTTCTTATGTCTCTTCAACTAATGTCAAGCTAAATTGCAAAACTGCTATATAAAAGGTAGTTTTGACAATTCATCAAGATATTTACCAATAGGTGATCACCAAATAGTTTAAGCTTTTCCGTGGCATTGTCATCTCGAATTCCAATAAATGCCTCAAATGTAGCCTGAAAAATAAGGAACAAACTAGAAAATTCAACACTCATCAACATTCAAGATACCCCACTACTCCTCTCACATAACATAATGCATCATCACTATAGCCAATGGACTTAATTCTAAGAAAAGCACATAAAGAAACAAAAACATTGAAAAAAAAAAAAGAAATAGGTGACATGCTGTAAATCCAACCACATGATGTTTGGACATAGATATGAGTGCCTAGGTATGGACTCTAGAATCTCACACTAAGATTCTTTACTTGAAAATACGGGAGCGAGGTTAAAGATGCCTCTATTTACAATAGTGACACAAAGACAAACCAGAAAAATAATTATGCTTCTGTCCCTAATTGTATTATGTACGAAGAAAATTATTATTTTCTCTATTTGAAAAAAGTTCTAGTGAGAACCATCCTCATATAAGAACCGTGAGAACCAATCTATCTGACAAAAAAGTTCTAGAGATTTTGCGCATCATGAACTATCAGACCTGGCAGTAACATTACCATGTTACAATTAATGCACTTTGAGCAATGCTAATATACACCATTTGTCCCATTTTGTTTGTCTATTACCGTTTTTATCAGTCATTTTTCTGATCTCCACGTCCCTTTTTTGTCGGTCCTTTTTAATTTGTCCCTCTAAAAATGTTATTTAATTTTGGATACTCTTTCCTCTATAAAGCTCCCAATATTCCACTTATTGGTCCCATCAACTACCAGTGTTTGTCCTACATTCCTACCAACCTTTATTTATTATTTCCCTCTCTTTAGCTTTAATCTTTAACCCACTATAAAAAATTTAACCGCATACATCATCCTCCATGATATGCGTGGCTACAATAACAAGACAAACAAAAAGCTGAGGCAACAGCTCTTCTTCTGAAAATTTTCCATTCCAGCGGGTTTACATTGCAGATGATTGAGCAAAAGCAAATTGCACTTGAACAAAATAATACGGACAAGATTCCTAAGGTGGGAAGAAAAATAAGATAGATAGTGCTACAAGAACTTAGGGGCAGGGCACGAACGAATTGATTAGTAATCATGACACATCAGCAGCTTCGACCATGAAAGGGTATAAGAAAAGCCTCAAATCAGATATTACCAAATGTAGTTTTCATCAAGGTGAAACAATGTTTGCCATGATTATAGAAGCAGACAAGATAGATCAATATCTTCTAAAAAATCTTTAGCGTTATTTAACGAGATGCAAATTTTCATCTCATAAGTTTTATATGAAAAACTGTTCCACTAGAATCCAACTGTTAGTCAATTTCGAGATACGCGATCTACATATTGATCTTTGAAAAACTCATTGAAGCAAATACGCACAGTAGCTTACCTTGTATCCGAAAAGTGTGTCTTCATAGGTCTCATAAGGGCCAATGGTGACATCCAGCTTTGAATCCTACATTTGGGGAAATAAATTTAATAAACAAATAGAAGATTTCACAATTTTTACTCAAAGGTTCAAAACATACATTTAAAATAAGCAAAAGACCAAAGGCTGATAAGCCGACAAGTTGAGAAATGCCTGATTATACTTTTTGAATCATGAAAGACAGAGAATAGGTCATACTAAGACCCTAATCCCTCACCTTCAAGAACATTACACTGCTCTAATGTCACTTATGCATAAAAATCAAGTCCAATTCAGTAAAAATTATAACTGCAAAGAAAAATCCGAGAGAAACTGTAAAAATATGTTCCCTTTAGCAAATTTAAGTTCAGTTCAGCAACGGTGTAGAGAACAACGCCCAACTCATATCATCTAAAACAGGTGAGTTTCACTTATCTTCTTTTTCAAAACCAAAACCAAAACCCTTTGCTGAAAAGTTCTGTCATGCATCCGGATTGTGCTAGGCCATCCATTACTCAAGTATATTCTAGAAGGAATAGAGCACTTGCAAAACAGAATTGAAAAGCTGGCAGCAAATTGGTTATGCAAGAATATTTCTGTTATTCATAATATGATGAGCTGTACTAAAGGGCATTCTAGTACATAATACAATGCTATATAATGAAAAGGGGGGGGGGGGGGGGGGGGGGGCTAGATTTCTTTCATGCTTGTAGTACAAAATTTGGAGTGTATTTACACTAAGGAGTTACTGAGTCACTCTAAGAACTCAGGGGAGTACACTGCTCTCTTATACATAATACAAGCATTTCACCTCTTTACATTTTCTTCTTCTCTTCTCTTTTCTTTTTCTTACTAATCTTCTTTCTGTGTAATCTGAAACTCTCACATACTGAGTACAACAAGTTCACATCCATTCTATCATTCAAATACAAGGCACATTAATGCCGAAATGACTTATAATTGATTTTTTCTCTTTAAGGAAAGTCTATTATCATGGATAAAAAAGAACTTCCAACCAGAGGAAAAATATCCTCAAGTCACATCAAAACACTTGAATTGGAGACCACAATTCAACTCAAGCAAGGATATATTTTATAAGATCATAGCGCTCATTCTAGCTGTCCATTTTTCAATATTTTGCCTAGAATTTGATTGGGGTAAAGGTATTCAATTTGCCAATTTGAATCGATAGAATTTGGCATCCAATAGGGAATCGGTGGAAAATTTTCCTTCTCTTTCATATAACTCCCGTTGAGCTTCACAAAGTGTGCCATTTTAAATATGACATGCATAGGTTCTTGAGTACAACGAACTTCTTATCAGAACCTTACTAATCACTAATCGTGGAACTTTTTTCTTATTTGAGATATCTCCAGCCTCAAGAACATTTCAGCCCACCCAACACCACTAGAATTAACATCAAATGAAAAAAATCAAATACCAGAGACATAAAAAGAAAAATAAATAATGTATTATGGAATAGAAAATTTTATAATGTAAAAATCACATTGACACCCTGCAGGTTTGCATAATGCAATAAAACAGTTACTAGCAACCAAAAATTTGTAGTATAACGCACAAAGAGTAGTCAACTTACTCCATAATTCATAACTACATCATCCTTTACCTTTTCATTTAATTGACATCGTAAACGAGGAAAAATTAATGTATAAAAAAAGCATTCAATTTATTTTATTATAAGGTAATTATCAAGTTATCAATCACATGGACAAAAGAAGATTACTGGATGTTAGACACCAGCATCCAGCAGAGACTTTCCAGCACCAGGTACTAAACATTCAATGTGTTGAAGAACAAAAATCACATACCAACTCCATCCAAGCTATGTCAGAGTCATAATAATCATTTGAAAGAAATGCATCTGCCTTGCTGTGCAGCAGCCTCTTCAAGCTACAACCAACAAACAACAATCAGAGAATTCAAAAGGCAGCACATGAAAATTTATCGTTTAATCACAGAAATAACAACGACAACAATATCAAAGCCTTAATCTCAACATATGGTATCACCAGTCGCCGTCGGCTATATGAACCAAAACAAATTAATGTGGGAGTAAAAAAGGATATATGAACAGAAAATACCTGGGAAAACTAGTGAGTCCCCCTGCTTTATGCAGCAAATCTGAAGCTTTTTTGAGGTGAGACCTATATTCTTCAGAAAACGGTACACAGTAAAGATCATGAACAGATACGGCACAGTCTCCCCCATCAATATGGGCATCCAAATTAACTCCACTGCGTCTTTTAACAACATTGAAAAAACCCATTGCTTCTTGTTTTTCATCCTCAGACAGACTATTTTTCCACAATTCAAATTCCTGTCAAGAAGGAATATTATTAAAAACTTCCTTTTGTATGAAGTTAGTAAGCAATATTACAAAAGCTTAAAATCAATGACAACCTATGCTAGACTCTGCTAGACTGCTTGTTCTTTCCAGAAAAAAGAAAAAAAATAGTAATTGGGAAATTATTTAACGTGAAAAAAACAAATGACCACAATAAAAAGAAAGACCAAATAACAAAAACTCATCTATAAAAACCAACATTTTTCTTTTTTAAGGTACTTACCCTCTATCATTAGAAAAAGAGATTTGTGGAGCTCATTTTTAAGGTCACTTTTTCTGAACTGCCTATACGACTCACCCCATGCATCCCCCTCTTCTGTTAATAATCAAAGTGGATGAACAATATTATTGCACAGAGAATTGTTCAAAGAGGCTCAAAGAAGGGAAAAGCCACTACGTGTGCAGCCTATTCTGAACGTTAAAAGAAGGTAAAGGACCTTGCACAGACGACCAAGGAAATGCCTATATTCTGACATCATCATTCTTTTGAATCATGAACTGAAACAGAAATATTACTATTCTACACGTTCCCACTCTTCCAACCTCTAGTAGTAGTATGGAATAAACAATTTATAATTATTGAGTATCAATAAGTCTTCATTTTGAATTATGTGCACTTTTTCTTTGTGTATGAAGTTGCACATGATGTTTGCTACCAAGAGTCATTAGGAAACAACCACTTACTTATCACTTACAAGGGTAAGTTTGCATACATCCAACCCCCCCTCCCTTCAAACCCTACCTAGGTGGGAGCCACTAATGGAATTGGAATAATGGATTGTTGAGTAACAATGAGCTTCATCTGCTGGTCAGAAAAATGATTTAATCAAAATGGAGAGGCAAAAGTACACACTTCTACAAATAAATATTTGCTTAGCCATTCTTTGGGTGTTATGGGATAAGAGAAATGAGTAAATGATTGAAATTACGGAAACCAGGCTAATTCATGAGGTTTTGTGGGACAATTAGTTTACTTTTTAATCGGTAGTCGTACTACTCGACAGGATTCCTCCACTTCTATTTAGCTTCTCTTAACAAAATACAGCAGGATTGATACTCTATTGCCCTCTTTGTTCTTATTTAAGGATTCTCTTTCCACCGTGTAGCATTGGCTTTATTGTGCTTAACAAAGCAAATGTAATGCAAACAAAATCTACAAAAGAAGACCCTCTATGTTTCTGAATCCTTCAACAACCAAGTCAACATGTATATATATATTCTTAAATACTCATCCATGTATCAAACCATATTAAGTTATACCTTTTGCACAGAAAAATTGATATTACAACCAATAGGCATAGTATTTATTTCCTTTAGAGTTTCATATAATAGAAGGGATTTTTCATGAGGTACAATTGTGGTTCAAATAATCTGTAAGGCATGCTCATAGTTTCAAACAATGCCCAATGTGTATGAGTTTAAAAAATATTGCATGCAATACCCTATGATAAAATATTTCACCCAAACAAAAGGCATTGCATGAGGAAATAATTAGTGGTCAAAAATATTTTGGTTTCCTCAATATTTAATTTATCAAACTTATTGTTGGGCTTTATGTAATTGTTTGAGTAGAAATGACTAGATGAGAGAGAGATAAAAGTAATGGGAAACAGAATTGCAAGTTTACAGTATTGCTTGATGGGAACGAGAGTTTTTGTAGATTTGGCATAAAGAGAAAGCAACAATTTGAAGACTTTTCACATCAAATTTTCATGTTTATTAGTTAGGGCCATTTGGTGAATTTATTTCAAATCTCACAAGTGCCTCGTCCATATTTCAAACTATAAGAGTACCTTAAACCACATTGACACCTTATGAAAAGTCCCAAAGAAGAGTATGCTGATAGCATATAATCTCAAAGCTTTTGGTAATTGGTGCTATAAATTGCACATCAACATAAAAAGATCATGTACCAGTTTTTCCATATCTGAGGGATAGAAATTTGCACCAGGTGGTTTCGTCAGAGGAAATGCAGCTCTGTACTCAAGGCCCTTCCAGTCGAGCACTGGTTTTGTGGCATGAGGAAGCAATTTAATTGCAGAATCAGCTGTAGTTAAAAAGGCCTGGTTTTCATCTAGGGACGACCTGTCATAAATAATAAAATGGAAAACAATGATAATGATAAGAGCTTATCAATTATTGAAGTGATTTATAAATTTTAAAATCATACAACAATTTTAACATCTTCCTCTTGATCATGGTATCAACTATAAAGAAGAATCTACATATCCTAAGAAACAAAAAACAACCATACCACCATAAAGCCCAAGGCCCCAACGTGCATCCCCAATATTTAAATATATTACAATTTATTTTCGGGATTAGTTAGTATCAATCAATTATCTTGGTTGACTAGCATGGATTTGCAGGTCAACCAACATTCTAAAATGATTTGTAATGAGTAAATAGTGCAAAAAGGTCAGTTTCTGCAGTAATGGGGCTGGAGGCGGGTGTTGCACAGGCAAATTTCGGTCAAGACCAAGAAATATCCCTTGAAAAGGGCCTAAGTACGATTTTTACACCTTTATGATGCTGGTAGTATCGGTTTGGTAGGGTAATTCATTTGTCATTCCTTTTTTATTCACCTAGAAATAACACCGATTTCAAAATGCTTTCCTCTTTCTACTTTTATTTGTAAGGTTTTGAAGGATGTGAAAATTGTTAGTCCGACAAAACTCAATATTTGTGTTGCTGAGACCAAACAAAGCTCAATACTTGCAACACAACAAAAGCATGTACAACTGTTCCAAACATGGCAAAATTGTAAAATCAAGCTCATTGAAATTTGAATTAAGCATCTCTCGTGGACACCTTTTGTGTCCCTATATGATTCTAATTTTTGTCAATTATTTGCACTGCAAGTTACACCAGATAAAGTGGTTAGTTTCTTCTACAATAATTTAATGAACACTAGCACTTACCATGGACTTTTATTAATAGCAAAGTACTCCCATTTCAACTTGTTCAAGGGAGAAATATCAACATGGTCCTTTAAGTAATCTCTTAAAGCAGGATTGCTTACACAAACCTGCACAATAGAATACAAAGAACTTAAGCCTCTCAGCACAAATACAGTGTCACATAAAATACAAAATCCAAATGCACTATAACACAGCAAAAACCAGATTTCCACCAATGTTTGCATGGCCAAGTTTTCCACTTAACAGCTGATAAGAAGTAATAGTTGGCTTAAATCAAGTAAATCTGAACTATCATGCATTAATCTATATTTGAAATCTATCTAAACAGAGATTAAACTATTTCTTTTTCAAGAAATAAATGTTGTCACCTTATTTCAGTGAAATATTACTCCACTAGACAAGTTCATATGGCTTATAAAAGTAAATTGAAAAGCTAGGTTATTGACTAAGTTCTGGAGGATGAATCTACTGGCTACTCATAGTGAACTAGGACACAAATTAACCTGCAGATACAAAAGATAGTCTAGACTTGTCACAATAGTTCAAGTTATAGCAGGAGCCAAGTGTTGACTTGAAGTTTCTGGATATCGGTAATAATTTCTAACATCGAGAGACAAAAAAATGAGGGCATAAGTTCTTTGAACCAAACCCACGTTTCGTACATGAGCAACCACCCTGGCGTCTTCCTAACATATCTTAATTAATTCTCAAAACACACAAAAAAAAAGTAAAAAATAAAAAATAACACTGAGCAAAAGCAAAAAGGTAAGTATACTTCATAAAACTTCTCTTCTCCTGGTTCCTATACCCCTACTTGTCTGCGGAAGCACTTACTAAGGGAGTGTTTGGTACAAAATTTTGGAATGTATATAACTGGAACCTCATGTTAGGGTGTTATGGATTGAAACATACAAAACTTAACCTGTTTGGTTCAGGCCTGAAAATGGGATCTTTATCCTATTCAAATTGTTTAGTTCAGTTATGGAACAGATTTCATTCAATTTTTTACTTTTAATTCAATTAAATCTTATCATAATTCATATAAGGCAGAGTTCCTTTTTGAAAAATTAAAAACTTCAATTAATAATTTAGGTGGAGCAAAGCACCAGACTTCCTATAAATAGACATAGATATAGTAGAATAATTACAAAAAGAGTGAAAACTAAATTATTATTAAAGGAAATACATTTTATAAGATTGTAACAATAAAGAAAAAGAAGACAATCTGGAAAAAGAGGGATGAAAAGAAACAAAAGAGTACAGCTACAACTGAAAGGTAGAAGGAAAAAAGTTGTTCTGTGGAGTACCATTGGCGTCTTCACCACAAGAAAGCAAGAGAGGCTGTGAAGGAAGAGTTGGAAGCATCCAACAAATTGTAAATACAAAAGCCATAATGTTGGAACAAATTTTTGGAAAGACAAAAAAGTGATGTTATAGATGAACTTTGAGGTTATCACTGGAGATGATGCCACAATGGTCCGAAGCTAGATTAAGGTTACTAAGTACAAGGAAGTATCTCTTAGTAGAAAATGCTCAAAGGTGGCAAGAAAGGCTTTGCGTTACCTGAATAGCATGGAAATGATTCTTACATAGGCATCATTTGGAAGAGAGTTGAAAATGAGTAATTTCACCTGCAGCCTGTGTAACTCCACATGTCTTTCTTTGCTTGGCGTCCAAGCTTCGCACCCAATCATTCTTCGCTTAGATAAAGGCCAAGTTAGGAAAAGAAGGAATTGCCTACAGGGTTTATTTGTTCTTCCACATTAATTTGTTCTTTTCATTACATAATTTAAGAATCAGAAGTTTAAATATCCTTATAGATAGAAAGCATGGCAAAAGAATAGTTCATATGTTTGATTTTATTAACATTGTGTGGAATGTGGATTGACGGAGCTCCTAAATTCAAGCAAGTCTCCAAGTGACTTAGAGAAATAAAAAGTTCTTTCATCATGAACCTCAAACCATCCTTCAGGGATGCTAAATGGTTTAATTAGTGCAGGTCTCTACAACCTTTACAAGCAAATTTATCCAAGAAATATGTCCACGGTCCACGGATGACCAGTAATAACTTTTGAACTTTGAATCTAGTGTGGAACGAAACTCAATTGTAGGCATGTTTCCAGCTCCATAAGGTAATTTGGAGTTGGAGCCCCTATCAGAATTGATGAGAATAATAAAGCCTACCAAACACCAGTCCAAAATCTTGAACCAAACATCTACTGAGCAAAAACTGTAACAACCCAATCTAGAGTCACAACATATTGCAGTTAACTCCATATTTTAACTCGCTAAATCTCTCTACCAGTCTACCTACCTTCTTTTCCCAAGAAACATATGTGGACACACTTTTAATATTATATTTTTCAACCTGATTACAAAACGAAATTGACTCTAGATCTTTAGGGTAGACCCCTCTAGGCCATCCCTCTCATCCATACAAAATTCTATGGTCATAAGCAGCATAACCCCTCAAACCTATTCAGTTGTGTTACAGGTTTATTAGATTTATCAACAATAAATTAACACTGAAAAAATAAAGGACTTCAACTTCAATGAATGCTGCTGCTTCAAAGCATTCCCTTAAGCCATATGTTTACAAGAAAAATCACACAAAATATTGCTAGTTTAGTTTAAAACTACTAGAGGTACTCCGAGGCAATTAGAGTTGCACCTTAGAATCCTCCAGCATTAGAAGTTATAAGGAAAAAATAGAAAACAAGTTTTCTATCACCCATACTAGGCACCTCCGGAATTGGATACTCGATGCAACCACATTGGACAGACTCAAACAGATTTGTATCTGTCAGCCCAAACAAGATGGCATTACTTCAAATGGAAAGAACTTCACACTTTCCAAAAAAATTAGACTAGTACAAACTGAGAAATGCAAGCTTTGAATGACATCGGAAAAACAAATGTAAAGTCACACAAGCATTCCTCAAAAACAGACATCTAAGCAACTTATAACTGCATGTAAAAAAGTATGGACCTGCTGGTAAAATATATCATCAATTATCATAGCGGCTTTAAGAATCAACTCAAGAGCTTCTTTATCTGCATCACTTAGCCATTGCAGCTGCATTACAAAAGGTACCATGATGTAGGTATGTTTCAGCACCAAATTTTTTAAACTTCAGATACAAAAACAAAATAAAATATAAATATAGAAATGTAAATCGAGCCTAAACACAAAATTACAAATTGCATGGGCAAACAACCAACAACAACAATGCCAAAGCTTTAATCCGGACAATATAGAGCCGATTACATGAACCAAAACAAATCAATGTCGGAAATCGTCCCTAACAAACATTAAAACTTACTCGCACCTACCTGATACAAATATACAACCAAGAAAATTAATTCCAATGCTTATATACAAATATTATCCTCTACCATTTATTCCTATCTATTGTCACATACTCTTATAAATTCCAATTCTTCATGGAATACTGCAATCTCGTTATCCAAGTCAGATTGTGTCTAATTGTTCCTCTTCTAGGCTCCTCAAATTTCAAATCTTCCTCACCGCTAATTGGAGCATTTTTAGATCCTTTTTGCACATGACCATACAAACACAAATCATTTTCTCTCATTTTGTTTTAAAGTATCTGCAACTCCAAGACCTTTTCTTAAGTCTACATTTCTAATTCTATCTTTGGTATATTTACTCATCATCTTAACATATACATCTCAACTATCCTAATCTTCCTCCAATCATCACTTCATTATGACTTATAAAGAATTTTCCATTGACCTAAGTGGCACACCTCAGTCGAAAAATATTTTGGTCGCAAGTTCTCTATTTGAGCTGTGTTCACTCGATCCATGCTTAAAATCTAGATTAGTATGTCTTTTCTTGCAAAAAAATTTCAGCCAAGTTACTTGATACACTCACTTGGAAGGTGTTCCTTCATATATAACTTTACAACAGCTCTATTATAATCCCACACGCCTAGGCGGCATTCCATATACTTTGTCTTATTTCGACTTAGCTTAAGCCCTTTTGACTTTGATGTATGTATCTAAACCTCTAGTTTAGGATTAACCTATCACTATTTTCGTCCACGAATACCACGAATACGATGTCATCGACGATCAACATAAACTGTAGAAATTCTCCCTGAATAACCCTTGTTATCTCATCTTGGACATTGACATACGAGCTTGAATGAGAAATTGACATATTTTGTAACCCATTACACCTAAATACTTTTGTACTTTGTCAAATATGATACACCTTCTCCATAAATTCATGTGTAAATCATTTTTCTTTACCTTATAATACTACATATATGGTGCATCAAATGGATAGCTTATGTGTCATCATCCTAAGTCCTTACATACCACTAGATTGATTTTCAAAAATAAAATGCATGAGCATCATCTAATGTATTATTAGCCTCTCCCATAACTTCATGATTTAAATCATATGCTTAATTCCCGATATTTTTGTGGTTGAAAAAGTCTTGCTTATTCCCTTTGTTTTTGTTGATATACACAAATCTTTTGAATCTTATACATTAATGAAGTTAATTAATCAATTATCATTCAAGGTGATGATTGATTTATTACATTCTCGTATTTATAGCTAACAAGCATAACTTGTTGCATTCAGTTACAAAGATACCCTTCAAAAATCATCATAATTCTTTAATTACAATTTGCAAAACAAACTAAATTGTTGATATTTTGTGACGGCCCCTCCTGCACAAGCCTTTCACATGCCATCAGCAATACTCCCTTCTTGTTACGCCTATGATAGGTAATGAGCTCCTTCTTAGATATTAGGCTGAAAAGCATGGCAGTATTTTTAGGTTTGAAAAGTATAATAAAGGCACCTTAAAATTGTATATTGACTATTACATAATGATTAAGTTAATATTTAAAAACTAAATAGTCAAGTTTTCAAAGCTTTGCCCCCCTTAATTTTTACCCTACGTTTCGCTATTGACACATCAACACAATAAACTATCACAAAAGCTTTTAGAAAAATTATAGAAGTTACCACTCACATTTCATTGATAAGAAAACTTCCTAAATCATAACAAATTGTTATCTCTAAGTTCTCAAGTTTTAAAAGGTTTTTCAAACAGTTCATCTCTCACACTTAAAAATACTCACTATCTATTTAGCAATTGATCTCTTATACAATTATGTATTTTTTTATTAAAAAATATCATATTTTATATTATCTTTTGGAAACTAGGAGTGCATTGCACCCCCATACAGTTTTATTGGGTGTAGACCAATGGTTTACTTTGCTTGATTTTCTTTGAAGCTTCTTCTACCTCTGCTTTGTTTATTCGTCTTATAATTTGGTGTTCTCTTCCATTGTTCCATCCATAGTGAAAGAAAGCATTTTCGGTAGGAATAACAAAAACGATCACAAGAAGACTTTAGTTGACGGTGCAAAAGGTTTTGCGGTTGTCTTGGCTATATTTTGGTCACAATTAGCTAAGTAACATTTACAATATGGTCATGATACGATGATAGACTCGATATTTTGCACTACAGTACCTTCAAGATGCCAACAGTGGCCTCCCTTGACATCCATATTACAGTTCACAACAAAATACGCCTGAGCCTTAATCTAAAAGATTAAGGTCGATCGTCACAAGGATTCTTCTTCTCCATTCATTTTGAGTTTCTACCATCTCAATATGTAAATCTAGATCCTTAATATCCTTTTTCAGTCTTGTCTTCCAAGTCAACTTCAGTCTTCCTTGCCCTCTTTTAAACAATTATCTTTCATCTTTTCCTAAATATTTGCAACTCCTAAACCCTTTCTTATCTCTTTGTTTCAAATTCTATCCCTCAAGGTATGCCCACTCTTCCATCAAAGCATTTACATTTCCTCTACTCTCATCTTTCTACTATGATCCTTTCTAAAAGCCTAACATTTTGATTCATAGTAGCCCTGGTCTAATGGTCGTACAATAAAATTTTCTCTTTAGCTTTGAGGGCATACCTCGATCATATAACATTCCATATTATTAGTAGCCATCCTCCATTTTTTTCACCTACACTTAATTCTATTGGTCACATCTTATTACATGTCCCTACTACTCTAAAATATGGACCCAGGATCTTTAAAGCATCCACTTGGAACGATTTCTTTCTCTTCTAACTTTATAATGTCTCTCGTTATTTCGTTTGTGCTTAAGTTATACTTCATGTACTTTGTTTTACTCCAACTTAATTTGAAACATCGTGACTCCAACTCTTGTCTCCATCATTCTAGCTTAGCATTTACCCCCTCCCTAGTCTCATCTACCAAAACAAAGTCATTAGCAATCAATATGTACCAAGGTTGTCTTTATATCGATCGAGTTATCTCATCTAAGACCACTGAAAAAAGAAATGGACTTAGGACCAAGCCTTAATGAAGGTCAATTGTGATTGAAAACTTCCTTTGTTGCTCCTTCACATGTCCTAACATTCATCTTTACTTCTACATATATAATTTGAACTATATCAATATATTTCTTGGGACTACCCTTCTTTGTTATTGCCCATCAAAGTACTTCTCTTGGTACCTTATTGTGTGTTGTTACCAAGTAAATAAAAACCATGTGCAAGTCTCTCTGTCTATCCCTATAGTACTTCATCGCATGTCTCATAAGATGAATTGCTTTCATTATAAATCTCCCTGGCATAAATCCAAATTGGTTCTCTAATATGAAAATAAATCTCCTCATAAATATCTCTATCACTCTTCCCCATAATTTCATAGCATAACTCATGAGTATTTTTCCTCGATATTTAGAGTGATCTTCGACATCTCCTTCGTTCTTGTAAATGGACACTAGAATACTTCTTCTCCAGTAATTGGACATCTTATTTGTCCTCTAAATCTTGATGAATTGATCATTTAGCCAAGTTATTCCAACCGTCCCTAGGTAACTCCAACCTCAAATGGTATAACATCTAGCCAATCGCTTTCTTTAACTTTATTTTCTTCAATGCCCTCTCCATCTCTGATTTTTGTATTCTTATTTTAAATACTATATTTCATCAAAGGGAGTGATTGTGGTGTCTCCTATAACATTCCTTGTTTTCTTAAATACTAAATTTTCATCTAAGAGAGTGATTGTTGTGTCCCATACAACATTTCCTTATTCTCCATTAAAAAGCTCATCAAAAGACTCCTTCCATCAATCTTCATGTTTTCGTCCTAAATTCAAAAGTTCTTATGCTTATCCTTAATACAGTTTGCAACGCCTATGAGTTTTTGCTTATCTCTTCTTTGTCATCTTAATATATCTTTTTCTACTTCTTTAGAATCTAATTTGTCACACACTTCTTTAAAAAGCCTTTAATTTTGCTCGCAAACTGCTACTTTTGTTTTGGTTTTAATTTCCTTGTACTTGGCTAAATTTTCCTCATTTCTGCATTTTCCTAATGCAAGATAATATTTTTTCTTTTCTTTGATAACTGTCTCAACCTCCTTATTCCACCACGTTGTATTCTTCTTTACCACAAAACTACCTTTATTCTCCTAAAATCATCCTTAGCTATTTGAATGATGAAAAGGTTTCATCTTTGTCCAAGTATCTCTAAATCCGAATTCTTAAGTTATCTCCCAATTAGCTTCTTTAACAACTTTCTCAATGAAAACTTTAGCATTATTTTCTATTAAAACAAGGCATTGACTAACACTAGTTGAAGGAGGAAAAAGAAAACAAAGCGTTAGTTACATATTGTAGTTCCAAAGGAGTAAACTTTACCATGGCGTTATAGGCAAAGGAGTTAACATTACTTCGCATACATAAATATGATATTTTGCTAGTCCATTATTTTTATTTTGGTTGGTGATTATAACTCCAACTCTACAAACATATAGGGTACTAATTCACAGTACAAATCTGGCCTTGGAAGATAGGACCTAATAAGAAAAATTGAAAAAAATAAGCTAATTATCAAAAAAAAATCCCAAAATAAGTGTCTCCAAGCCAAAGCTACGGTTAGGTATGTTCACTGTTACTAACAGCGAATAAAGAAAATGGTCAAAAAAGAGTCAAAATTTTTTGTTCACTGTTATTAACAATGAACAAAAGGGAGACAATGTCATGGCGTTGGAAGGGACAAAAAATGAAAAACATGTTTGTTCGCTTTACTAACAGTGAACAAACTTTGTTTTAATTTTTTTGTCCCTTCCAAGGCTACGACATTGTCTCCCTTTTGTTCGTTGTTAGTAACAACAAACAAAGAATTTTGACCAGTTTCTTTGTTCGCTGTTAGTAACAGCGAACATACTTAACCTTAGGCTCGGACATGAAGAACTTATTTTAGATATTAAAATTTCCCAAAGCTTATTTTGGGAATTTCTTTATAATAAGCTTATTCTTTTCATTTTTTCACCTAATAATAGGCAATACATTCTTTTGATAAAACATATTTGATGATAACTTCATACTATTGCTTCTTTTTCATCAAAATATTTTTACTGGGCAGATGTAAGATATTAAAGGGAAGCAGAGAGAAGTAACACTACATTGCACTTCATGGCTGGAACTGTAATTCGATGGCAAAGGGGGCATACCTCTGCACCTAGGGTAACTGGAGCATAGCGATTAAGTTGCCTTTGAAGAGCCAAACTTCGTTCCTCTCTGTTTTCTCTGTACCTTTAGTGTTAAGTAAAGAGAAAATTAATAATCAAACCAAAAAAAATATGATATATGAATAAACTAACACACTGAAAAATTGTCGTATAGCACACATATGAAAGTGCACATTCAGCCTATGTTACTCAGATCAGAATTCAGATACTTGCGTTGGATACGTGTTTCTAGTTCCTGGATCAGCTATTTTGCAAAAACATCCATGACTTAGACCCAAGGTGAAGTGTCAAAATTAATGTCGAAGTGTGCATGAACCAACATTGTACTTTAAGTGACATGAAAAGTCCGAGTAACAGAAACTCAGCTCACATTCAGTACAGTGGAATTGACATGTACAGGTTTTGTTGATTTAATAATCTCTGTGCCCTCTCATTCTGGTGAAATTAAAAGAACAGGCACAAAAATGAGCTAAACAGCACAATAATGTTCTTATACTAAATCTCATGATAATAAAGAAACAAAAAATAAAATTTTTGACAGTAACAAGGGGTTTCTACTTTCTAGTGGTCACAAGAATGATTAATTGCAATAAGGGATGAAAAAATCTCAATAACACAATTTTCACTTCATTTCTAGAGCAAGTTCAGCTAGAAAATTGTTAACACTATCAGCAAAATCAAAATAACAGAAAAATTATAAACAAATTTTATTGGCAAAAGGAATTTGCAATCAACGTTTCAAGCAGAAAGAAAGCTAATGTACCTTTGTGCTATAAAGTCAAAGAGTTGCCCATATTGCCCATTTACATCATACGGGACATAGAAAGGATCTTCCTTAGCCAGCAAACTTTTGTATTCCTCACAAGAAATATATTTAACAGCAGACACTTCAGATTCCTAAAAGAAATTCTAAAACAATATCAACCATCAAGCAATATCAGCACATAGATAGTTCCAAACAAACCTATCATAACGATTCCTACAAACTTGTACTAGTAACGGAGTCATCTCATCTTATCCTTTTTCGATGTGATGTGACAATACTTATTATCACATACTATCAGCAAAGAGAAGTTTTAGCTGTAGCAATGAACACTACATAATCCCTCTGTTTTTTGGGTCGCACTTAATAACATTGGAGTAATTGAATGTAGATTTGTTTTCACTTTCCTTCTATGGATGTTTATTTCTTTATTTGTCTCATTTCCTTTCTTGTACTTTACAAAATATCTATATTTGGTTTGAACACACATCCTTCCGCACTTGAGTCCCTCCCCTACTTTTCACTACCTAACACAATTCCTAGAAAAGAGTCCCACCCCACCACTATTTTCCCTCTCCTCGTCATCTGGGCAACACCACAGCAACCAATACCAATGACCAACTATCAACTGCCAACACCCACAGCCAACCACACCAAAACTAGCAGAAACCACAAAAACTGATAGGCAATTCACAAGCTAATAGATATTACGGAGCTGGATATACTGATAATTACCAGTTAAGTGGATTTAGGAATCTTTTATTTTCCACTTTCACAGAAAACCAAACAAATCTGCAATTTTTCTTCAATACACAAAAATTATTTTTGCTATTCAATAATCGAAAAGGAAAACAATTGTATAATAGAGCGAATACATTGTTGTCATCATGTCATCAAATCACACCAATAGGGAACAAATACGAAAGGAAGGCACGAATTACAAAGGACAAACCAAAACATGTATGTCTTCGTAACTTTGAGAAAAACACAGTAATGGCAGTGAAAAGAATGGTTGAAAGTGATACAAAACAAGAAGCCCGGATTTGAACCATCCACACTCACAAACTATCCAATTCCAACAACAACAAACAACCCACTCAAAACCACCAGCCATTACCAGAACCAAGCCAAAATCCACTAATTACCCAGCAAAGCTAAGCCCAAAGGTCCAGTTGACGTTGATTTAAAAATAAACCTGGGAGGCAAGGGATTCGTAAAACATGAGGAGAGAGAGGGGAGATATTCAGAAAAGGGGCAACATGGAAATGGACACAAAGAGGGATAATGTGGAGACATGAGATGGTGCCTTGACGGTGACTGAGTAAAATCGTGAATATGATTTATTAAAACCAACTCTTTTCAACAATAAAAATGTCAAAACCTTAATCCCACAAGATTGGGGTCCATTACATCAACCAAAGTCCCAATCCCATATTGTAAACCATAAATCTAATTTCTTCATATCCGGTTCCACTCCTCCCTCCAAGTCATCTTTGTCCTCCTCGCCGTCTTATCAAATCCCCCAAGTTCTAAATTCTATCTTCCTTACCGGTTCACCAATACTCTATCGTTACACATGGACAAACCATCTTAAACAAGCTCATTCATCTTATCATGAATGATACCTATAACTTTTTTTATGTTTTTATTGCGACTTCTATCCCTCAAATATGTCCACTATCTACATGAACATTTGCATTTCTGCTACTCTCATCTTCCTACAATGATCAATTCTAAAATCAAAAAATCTTATTTGATAATTTTTTAACTTCTATAGTCCGAAAGGATGAGTTAGGTTGGTGTGTTCTTAAGACCTACCCTAGTTTTCTTTACCTTAACAAAAAACTTATATAAATGTTTTTTTCATATGCCTCTCCAACGTATGTAGGGGAAATGAGTGAACAAATAAAAAACGAGTGCATTGAAAGATGAGAGTGTTGATAAGCAATCACAGGTTTCAAAATATTATTCTCAATTAAGTAGTGGACTGTCTATATTATAATATATAGTTTTTCATACTCCCCCAAACTGAAATGATGGCAACGAAAAATCTAAGAGACAATTAAAGTTATCTTAGTTTTGGACATTTGTATATAACATTATTATATGGATGGAACTATATTCAAAAAATGATGACATAGACAAATACAGGGAATATTTATTGCACTTTGCAGATTATAAGTAAATATTTTCCATATTATTATTGTTGTTTGAAGAACTTTGACTAATGACTATCGATCCCTTCGTGAGGAAAAAGTAATGTATCATTAACTAAAGTAACAAAGTTCAGATTTGATATTGCTCAAAAATAGTGAACGAAAAGACAAATATCATGAATTCTTTATGTAAATCTTTTTACCTGTAGCGAAAAGGCTTCCAGAGGAATAGGAGCTATAGTGGTCACCAAATATACATCATTGAACTCATTATTGATATAATTTCCATCATTAATGACGCTGCATTACGTAAATAAAGTTAATTAACAAGTAAACAGTAAAAGAGATCAACACTCAGCAAAAACAAACAAACGCCCATTATCTAAAGTTCAGGATTATGTGATAGAAATCAAGGGTGATGATAAATCCATTCCAGAATGAAAAGACATCACCAAGGGCAAAAGATGGTGCAAAATGAGCCCCCAGCCGCAAAGTAGATTTGGCAAAATCAAACATCACTAGTATTAGCATTGAGAATAATGCTTTGAGGTACTTGGCCAGCTTGGCAGGTTGTGAAGTGGTCGAATTTCCAATTACCTATTTAGTCCTTCCTTTAGATCTCAATCCTAGAAGAAAAAACTTTTGGGCACCGATCATTGAGAAGGTGTCTAAAAGGCTTGACAGTTGGAGATAGGTTTTCTTCTCTTTAGGGGGAAGAATTACAATTATCAAGAATTGTTTGAATAACTTGCCCCTATAATACTTATCCTTTTTCAAAGCCCCTCGCAGCATTATGAACGATTTGGAGAAACTCATGAGAAACTTCCTTTGGAGAGAGCAGATGATAAGAAGAAGGATCACTTAGTTGGATGGGAAAAAATTAAATTATCACGGAACCATGGTGGTTTGGGAAGTACGACTCACAGGTAGCTCAATGGAATGCGCTTGCAGGATCGTCTTCTTCTTGTCTTAGTCCCTAGAAAGCTAGTTCACATATACAATCTAATTTTTGTCTCTTACGAGTCAAGAAGGAAAACAAGATTAGATTTTGGGGGGATTTTTGGATGGGACAAAATACTTTTAAAAATCTTCTTCCAAGACTTTACTATCTATCCACCAAACACTATGCAACCATCAATGCTTTTTGCAATATAGGTGCAACAGAAGGTCATTGCTCTTGGTCTTTCTTCTTTAGACACCCCTTCTTGAAAGAAATTGTGAGTAATTTATTACTCTTACCCATTCTTGATAACACTCATCTCTCTTTGCAGTTTGATAGGAGAATATGGAACCATAATCCTTCTAAATTATTTTCATGTGCGTCTTTTTACTCATTCCTTATGCTGTCTACGAAAAATTCCCCTACTTTCCCATGGATACGCTCATTTGGAAGGCCAAGAATCCCTACAAATTTAGAGCTTTCACTTGGTTAATGATGTTTAGAAAACTATATACTCTAGAAAACTTGCAAAAATGACGCCCCAGATGTTCATTATGCCTACAATGGTGCATCATGTGTTTCAGGGATATGGAGGACAATGTTCATCCCTTCTTGCATTGTAGTTTTGCTAAAGGATTGTAGATCAAATTGTTTAACGTCATATGAGAGGCTTGGATAGGGCATGCATAAATCAGGGACTTTCTTCAGGCTAATTAATATGGCTTTGGAGTTAAAAGAGACCTTAAAATATTAGAGAGTTGTTGCATTATTGTTATTCCTTCGGCGACATGGATCGAAAGAAACGATCAAATTTTTAATGATTGTTTCCTTGGGTTAGATATGGTTTGGAAGAAACTTAAGTTCTTAGCTAAGTTATGGGTTAAGACAAACTAGTTGTTTGAGGGCTTTACTTTACATGATGTATGTAGGAGTGGATGGCAGATTTTGTTGTTATTAGTAGTGATTACCGTGGGAATTCCTAATCCTTATTTTTGTATTCTATTTTTTATATTGATTAAATTACATTTTTCTTTATGAAAAAAAAAAACATTAATCTTAGAGTGCAACATTGGCAATAAGCATTTCAGTCAGATACTATAATCATGACGGAACTTACAATTATAGTAAAATCCCCTGTGCATATACATAGTTGTTTCTTCACATAGACAAACAAGATCCATATTCTGCTTCAATGACTTATAACACTTATCCAAATATCAATCCAACAAAATATATTCACATAATCTCATTTTGATTTGATCAAGCATATCTTCAATTCTAAGAACTTTAGCGATGGGAAAAAAAAAGGGAATCGCAAGTTTTTCACCACATGCACGTTAGTCATGGTAAACAACCATCAAAGGCCATATTCCAAGTAACTTAATTTTATCTAATGTAAATATGAAGAACTATAACCAGACACAAGCAATAACGAGTCATTAGTTTATCAGCAAGGTCAACACAACAAGTGTACTAAGTACTAACCACTCTTGGAGAAAAACAAACAACAGTTCAAATGCATCCTCTGGAAGGTCGACTCCTAGCTCTTCTTGAAGCTCCCTTCTGCAAGAAATTAAGGAAATTTTAAACAACACAAATTACAATGAGAAGGGAAACAAATTATCAACCTAAATCCGATAACTTGGAAATAACCATCATTTCGTGTTCCGGTTACTTTGTCTCAAATTGAGAACCCATTCATGTTCTTAAACTTCGTCAAAGTTTAAGACTTGAAGTGTGAAGACTGAAGACATTATGATTATTTTTATAGTGGTTGAATACTATATACACATCTCTATTTTTTATGATAGCTACACTTCTCTCTTTATGTGAGAGCTTTTTAGGAGAAGTGTAGCTATTAAAAAATAGAGGATAGTATATTTTTTCAATCATTTTGTACACATCATATTAGATGCTTTATAGGTTGCATTTCATTTTCCTTTTTAGAAATCTATTTTAACGTATCCCATTTTGGATAGCATCATCATCCGCCGTTACAGGAAAATATGACAAATTCCTAAACCCCCAGCCTACTAAAAATAAAAACATTTCATATCTAATTTTAATTGACGCTTCAAATCAAATAACGATAAGGAGAAACGTACTTAACCAACATTTGTAAGATTTTATTGAAAGCCAAAAAAAATCTAATCCACGAAGTTTTATTTCTTATTTTATGAATTTGATGCATATAAAAACAAATCGATCATTGTATAAAGCATCAAATCAAAATAAATTCTTTAATTTTAGAATAGGGTAAGGCTACATACATTCAACCCTCCTTCTCCCGCTTAGCAACATAAGTGAGGAAATAAGGCAAATCTAATTTGTTTTTGTTGTTGAATTATTAGTGTATTGATTAATAAATGATCAGTCAGTATGAGGTTATCAAAAAAGTCAATACTAGATAAATTTACTTTCTAAATATTGTGTTTCTCCATTGTTATTTCAATATTAATACCACTAGTAAAGATAAATTATTAAACCTTCACATTGTAAACTAAAATCCACGTAACCATCTACAAAAAAACCATGGTGAAATGGTGTCCAAGATTATAGAATCTGGAATATTAGCCAGAATTAGAAGCAATATTGAGGATCCGACTCATCTAGCAAATTCATCTAATTGTAAATGAATTTAAAGTGGGCAATGAAGAAAACAAAACTATCATATCAATTTGTATAAAGAAATAACAAACTCAGACTTAATGTGTTTTAATTAATTAATGAGCCTCTATTTACTAGTACAATGAGAAAGGATAAGCTTTGTAAATTAAGCACTAAGCAGAAGAAGAGCGGACGAAGAGGAACAATAGTACAAGGGTGCTAGCTTAAGACACACAAAAAGTTAAGCATACATATTATCCACCCAAGAAGCTAAACAAACAAAACCTAAAACATAGATAATTAAATAATCAAGAGGAAGCATGTCTTGTATTAAAGGCTAAAAGTAGGATACAATCGCAACTCAAACCATCCTAGATTATATATATTCTTGGACACTACACACTAAATTTTGTAAACATAATAAAGTTTAGGGCTTCCGAAATGACAAAAGCTCTTAAAGTAATTGCAGCTTGGTTGTTGGTATCAAATGGTGGTAATGACAATGAGTTTTAGGGGGTGTTTGGTAGCTATTTTTGAAGGGTTGAAAATCAAATAAGCAAATCCATTGCCTAATGTTTGTTTTGGTTACGTGGGTAATGTTTCCATTACTTTGCCACGAGTGATACTTTTACTTAGTTACCACAATGATATGAGAGGTAACAATCAAACAAACAAACTCATCCTCCTCATCTCCTCTCTCACCATTCCCATACCCATACACCAACACCAACACCACCAACACCAACACCAACACCAACGCGGCCACCACCACCACCACCACCAACACTAACACCAACACCAACAACAACAACAACAATAATGCTTAACGATACTATTACCCCTTTTTAAGCATTCCTTTCCATTTCATTTTCACTTCTCAAACCAAACACCTCCTTAGTGTTAATTTTCATAAAATGTTTTAATATCTCTTTCCAAAAATATGTTCCACCTTTTTATTGATTTGAATCAATTATTTTAATCAAAAAGTATCATATCTTTGGGACGAAAGGAGTATGCCATTTCCATGGTAATGAATATCTTGTTCTTAGACATAAATTTTTCCTCGCAATTTTCTATTATCACTTAATAACACCTTCACAAGCAGTAGTGGATGGAATGAATTTCATAAAAGAAAATTAGCGTTAAACAAGCATGAACATATACCTTTATCAAATGAATTTCCAAGCTAAATTACATTAAATTTTCACTATCACTTTCATCATTAATACCTACAATCAAATGGGCATTAGAAATAATAACATGATCTGCAATTTCAGGATAGCAATTACTAAACATATTACCTTGCCGTTACGAGGGAAGAGTCTCCGGCAGAGATATGACCTGCACTAGAGATATCCCACTGGCCAGGCCAGGAGTCTTTACAGTCAGCACGTTTCTGAAGTAGTAGCTCATGTGTACTTTCGGAATAAATCCACACATGAACAGCTCTATGGTAATCCCCATCTCGATGGACAAGCCCCCTACACAAGTAATACATAAACTATCAACAAGATAATATTTACTAACATATAATAAAGACAATATTCATCACAATTAAAAAGCGATCAATTCATTTCTAAAAACCGATGAAGACCAACCCTTTTATCACAAATGAATGGCTAACTAAGAATGACGACCTAAATAAACAATAAATAAAATACAATGAACCTTACTGAGAAGATAATAGTGAACATTTGTAAACAAAATATTGTAGCCAAATGAACAAGTCCCAGAAACTTTGAAACATCAGAAAAAAGTAGTAATCAATACAAGAGAAGAACAGAAATAAGGCTATTTATAGAGATGTCAGCAAGATCATCTGAAACGAATTGAGTCAATAGATTAAGTAAATACAAGTTTTACTTGCAGAAAAATTTCAAAGAAACATTCTGTTGAATAAATAACAAAAATTACCAATAGAAGCAAAAATCCAGCGCCATAAAATTCAATTTTAAAATTACTAAACAAGAAATAAATACATATAATACCTCAAAAAATAAATAAATACATATAAACAGCAAGTTCAAACGCAATTATAACCTGATAAAATTAGGTCGGTCTCAATTGAATTTGGGATAAAATAGACGAAAAAGTGAGGTTTTATATCAAAATTAGATATTGGAATAGCAATCACAGACAGCTAAGATGGACGGAAAAAGAGATTGAGAGGAGAAGAAAAAACCTGGTTTTGGAAATTCCAGTCTTGTGGCCAGATTTCGTAAGAACATCGAGATATTCTTCTTGTTGTGAAGGTGCGGCCATTTGTTTTCTCAGGCCAGTAATGGAGTATGGAGGAGAATGGTTAAATCAATTCAAAGTTTAAAATAAAACCAAACAATAGGAGTATGAGTGTCGAATTAAGAGAATTGGTCTCCTCTCACTCGGGATCGGGAGCAAGTAGTCTCCTTTGACAACTTACTAAATCGAGTATACTCGGTTCTCTCCTACTTTCGGTTTATTTGTAATAAAAAATATTGGTTGATTGATTTGAAATACAGAAAATTGATATCAAAAATAGTTAAAATCTAGATAAATGTTGTATGATAATATAGTCAATTGAGTATCGATTATTTTTGACGTAATAGCCCGATATAAGTATTAAGTTTTCGCATTAGTATAAATTATTCTTGTTTAAGTAGTTGGTTGTTTTCATATTGTTACGTATATATGTCTTTTGTGATGATGATAGTTCAAGCTCAGCTCTGATCAATTTGATGCAAGGAATCATGTGAGCTATCGTACGCCAGTTACTGTCTTGTGAGATGGCCTTAGCCATGCAACTGGCTCAGGCCCAATAATTTTTTAAAACTATTCTGATGTACTAATTTTAAGATTTAAAAAGACTATTCCAAGACTTAAAAATCCAATTTAAGACTCAAAAGGTCAATTTCAAAGTTTTTAATATCAACTTTAATGTTTGAGTCATCCTATCTTAAAGTTGAAATGAGAATTTAATGTCCTACAGTTGGTCTTTTAAGTCTTAAAATTGGATTATTAAGTATTGAAATTGACCTTTTAAGTCTTAAGACTGTCAAATTTCATGATTTAAATGTCATACAATCTTTGAAATTGGTCTTCTAAGCCTTTTAATTGTTCTTTTAACTCTTGAACTTGACATTTTAATTTGTGAAGTTGGTAAAAATATATGCACAATTAGGCCGACCCAATAAGACGCGTTTCACAAAGGAGATGGTCTCACCTAAGTTTTTGTGATCATACGCAGATCAATATTACATAAATGGGCTTTTGAAGATTATTGCCAAGGATGGAAGTGAAAATTTGAAAAAAATAAGACGATTTAATAACTTTATTCAAAAAACAAGCTTCGTTTAAACTTTTTTCCCAAAATAAGTGTCTTTGGCTTCAAAACTAGGCTTGGTGTATACTCGCACTTACTAACAGCAAATTAAAACAAATGGTCAAACCAGTCAAGCCTGAAGTCGCTGTTAGTAACAGCGACATTAAGGTTGACTGGTCAAACCTTAATGTCGCTATTACTAACAACGACTTCAGGCTTGACTGGTTTGACTTTTATTGACTTTTTTGTATGAATTAAACTAACCGTTGTTAAATTGAAAAATAGCCTTTATAAAGTTGAAAATAGCCGTTGTTATTATGTTCTATAAATAACTCCATCATTTCCCTACTTCATTGTATCCAAATTCCATCATTCTTGTTCTAGTATTATTCTCAATTTATAAATGTTAATATTATTTTTGAATGTTTACTTATGTTACTATATCATATGTGTTCCGTATATGTCACAGGAGCATTCTATTGAAGAACTTTGTAATTGTGGTTATGAAGTTGAGATTAATACAGATTGGAGCGACATCGATCCTGGCCGTGATTTTGTTGCTTGTCCTTTCTACTTGGATGAAGGATTCGACTGCACATACTTTAGGTGGGTTGCTTGGAAGGGTACTAAATGTCAGAGAGAGTTAAAAATACAGCTCGAAAAAGAAAAACAAGAGCTTAAAGATGAGGTATTTAATCTCAAGAGGCAAATAGATGATATAGCACATAGGAAAAAAGAAACTGAAAGGATTATGAGAAAGTTTAAGAAGCAATCTTAGTTAGCGGTGGTGGTTTAACTTAACGAATGAACTATGTAATTTGATATGGATTTGTGTTGATTTTTCGAGAGCATTTTCCCTATTTGAGTATGAGTGTCCGTTTGATTTTGATTAAATTCATACTTAATTCTCGGCGGAATGATTCATCGCCGAAAACTCTGAGTAACTAACATCATTTCATTCACAATAAACATGTGATAATACGATAAACATATATACACATCCACATATATATTACAAAATATACACAGCAATCCACATGTTACAAATATTCAATATATACAAAACGTTACTAATGTTTAATATATACAAACAGTATACTAATGCTAATCCTCCTCCTGTACCCTCTCTAACTGTGACGGTCTTTTACGCCTCCTACGATAGTAAGAGGCAGTCGTATGACGCTCGGGTAGGGGAGGTGATTGATACTGAGATGATCCAGCACCCAGTGAGGACCCGGCACCATAGTCGGGGCACGTTAAGTCTACCTCCTCAAGATGAACGTCGGCATGATAAGGAGATGACCCCTGCTCGTCCATAGTGGTGTCAGGCCCAACGACTTCTGGAATGAAGTGTTGAAACTGTGTCCCTAGAAGTATGCCTTGGGCAATCTCCCGTACAGGCTCCTCCTGGCTAGAGCTGATGACAGCTGCAATGCCCTGTGCCTGCATTCAATTTGGAGTTAATGAAATCTATAATATGTAAGTTCTATGGATAATAATCAACATGGAAGAATACTTACAAACTATGTCATCGTCGGTGCTGCGGGAGCGTACTGAGCGGCTGTGATGATACCTTGTGGTGTTATCCATCAACGAGTTCTGGAGAGGAACCACGGCATGTGATTCGCCGAAGTAGGTGCGCCTACAGCATCGATCGGCGCACCTTGGGCCAGCAGCTCTAGCTTGTGCTCCCAATGAGCGATATGGCGCCAGTTGATCTCGAGTCAGTTCTTGGGTTCCCAACCCTTACGTGAGCTGTGATGGAGCTCCGCCTCTGTGTCACATGGCAGCGGGATGCCCTGTACCATCCCAAAATGGCGCAGTACGCGCTCAGGGAGATGCACTTCAATTATTTTGAAGCAAATCAGAGGTACAGATGCTCTCCACGCCCCTGACAATATGCCTGAATGCTGAGGCAATGCAGCGTATGCCTCAGCAGGGTAAGGGTCCCATCGAAACTACATGTGAAAATGTAATTAATAAAATATGCAATGTGATAGTTACAAGACTAGTAAGTGAAGCCTTTACCTATTTACCTTAACGTGCAAGTTATAGTGTTGTGACCTTCACTAACACACCGTCGACAAGCATTGCGTCTCCTTGATCCTTCATCCATCTCGTTAGTGATGCTCCTTGACTTAGGTCTTCCTAGTCCACAAATGTGATCTGGATCGTGTATCACCTCAACATCGGTGTATTGAGGCCATGACCTCTTATCAATCAACGACATGAATATGAATTCATATGTATTAACCTAGCTCTGGGTAGTGTAGCAGGAGTCCACAAGACGCTCATACGATAAGTGTCTTTTAATACAAGCAGCAAGAACATGAGAACAAGGTAAGTGATATATGGAGGGTTTGTTACAAGTGCATTTCCTCTCTCTCAAATCCATAATTTGTATTTTACCACCCTTGGCGGATCCTCTACTACCATGTCCAATCTTAACTTGAAAAAGGCCTCGTCTGTAGTCAAATGCGACGATCTCATGGAAGTTTGTCTTCTCAGTGTTACGGGTGATAATTCTTATGGCGTGTGAAGTGTACTTACTTCCCCCAATTAACCATGCATTTGCATTCTCGCATCTTTTAATAAAATAATCATTAACACGGTAGAAGGTGAACTCCACAAGTGTAGTTATAGGAAAGAAACGTACACCCTTCATCACGTTATTGGATACTTCGGCTAAGTTGGTATTAGTAACACCATACCTATAACCTCCATCATGACATATTGACCATTTACACATATCACAAACTTGATCAATCCAAAAAAGAGTTTCTCGTTTGGCAACACCAATAGCCTTCAATCCCTGGATGACCTTATGTGGTTGTCTTTGCTTTGCAGTCCTACCATACATCTTCTTCAGCTTCACATTATCCATTTGACGATTTAAGTTACTTAACAAATGCCGCAAGCAAAACCTATGATAGGCATTTGGAGGTTGCCATTCCAACTCCTCCATGGTTGCTAGAATGCCCACATGTCTATCAAAAATAACACATAAACCTGGACTATGCATTACATGCTTACGAACACACGCCATAAACCAAGACACGCAGCTATGCATTCCTTCTCTACCAAAGCAAAGGCAAGCGGGAAGATTCCCTTGTTCCCATCTTGAGCAATCACAGTCAATAATGTATGGCGATACTTACCGTACAAGTGTGTTCCGTCAATGGCAATAAGGGGTTTGCAATACTTGAACCCCTCAATACTAGGTTTAAAAGCCCAGAACACACGTTGGAAAGTTCTAATACTAGGACGGACGTACACACCAACATCATTATCTTTCTTAAAGAACCACTCAACTATAATCCTAGGGTTAGAAACTTGCATTGCTTTCAAGAAGCGAGGAAGGAGAGGATAAGAGTCTTCCCATGTCCTATGGATGGAGAAAAGGGCTTGCTGTTTAGCACACCATGCCCGCTTATAGGTCACTTCGACACCAAATTGGTCTTTCACCATTTGTCACACCACAGAGACCTTAATTGATGGGTCTTCAGCAACACAATTTCTAATAACATTGTTAATCACGGAAGATGTCAAATGAATGTGTCCAACTGACACATTTTCAGTACTTAATACACAACCCCCATACTCCTTTTTATATGTAACAATCTCCCATGAAGGTGAATAAGAGCTCCTCCTAGCCCTTAGCCTCCAAGCACACCCTCTCTTACACTTCAAGGTAAGCACGGTTTGATTTGAAGTCTCAGTTCGGTACTCAACGTTCCTACGAATATGATACAATCTAACAACGTCCAACAAGACATCCTTTTTATCAAACATCATACCCTTTTGAAACTCTCCTTCATCGGTGTAGGTTGTATCACATGCCCAAGACCTCCAAGAGTTGTCCTCAACGTGTTCATCTAGAGGGGGAACTAGTGCATAAGGTGTAGGAGCAACGATTGTTGGAATGTTGCCTAAGGTCATGTTATTAGCTAGAGCCTCCTCATCAACACCCACATCGTACTCAAAAGGAGATTCTACAAATTCATTACTCTCACTATTAACATCATCCCAAGGCTCATTTGTATCTTCTAAGTTAAAAGTATCATCATTTGAGACTTGAATTTGAAGTTGATTGGGTTCATCAGAAGGAGAAGAGAAAGATGGCATAATGGAATTTTAGGTTTCTTGGGTAGAAAAGGGCGTAGGAGAAGGAGCAGAAGAAGTTACATTCAGGAATGCATTTGTTTCTACAACATTGACATCTTGATTCCCTAGGGGTACCTCTTCTACATATAACTCTAAAGAAGGAATAGAGGTAGACTTTTGAATACTCCCACATTGCATCTATAGCCTCCTCATCCTCAACAAGAAGAGCTAACAATTCTCCACTCATATTGTATTTAAAACTTACATTAACAGTACTTCTTATAGTGTCAATGCCAATCTTAGAGCATATAAGATGTTTAAATTCATTTAAATCCATGTTTGAATTTCATGCAAACAGTTTACGTCTTCCCCCAACATACTTAACATTGCTACTACTTGATTGAATTGAACCATTCCAAAAACATACAACAGTCACACGAAATGAAGTCATTTCTACAAGAATACATACAAAATAAGCATCACCATCAAGTTCATAAGAAAGCAAGTACATTGTTCAACAACCCTCACAACTAGAGTTCACAACATTCAAGACAACACTAAAAAACAAGGAACATTAATTATTGACTGCATAATATATATATATATATATATATATATATATATATATATATATATATATATATATATATATATATATATATATATATATATATATATATATATATATATATATATATATATATATATATATATATATATACATATATATATAATTTACAAATTTAGGGTTTGCATTCAAACATTCTCTACATTAAATTCAAACATTTTCTACATTAAATTCATGTACAAACAACCTCATTATGAAGATTATGGCAAATAACAACTACATTTGACATATTTACAGAGTTTAAGTGTAAATGACCACTATAAATGACTTACTTTTTAAAAACAAAAATAACTAAAAAATTTCTAATAAAAATGTACCTTAATAAGCTTTTGATGACCAAGGAGTAGTAATTAGCAAGTTTATGAACCTGCATTTAGTTGAAAGTTCATGAACAAATATAAACCTTGATTTTCGAAAAAAGATAAAAACAAAAAAACAAAAAAACTATTACCTGAAGTGAATGTAGGAAGATGACAGAACTAATTAGTAGTAGGAACTTGGAATCTGATGAGATTAATTGGAGGATTGAAGTTGATTTTAATGGTGGAAAGGAGAGGGAGATTTTCGTGGATTAGGGCTAGGAAACGAAATAATGCGAAATGAGGAAGGAGGAAGAAGACTGTTGTATTTAGTCAAGCCTGAAGTCGCTGTTACTAACAGCGAACAACGACTTCAGGCTTGACTAAAATTTTGACCATTTGTTTTAATTCGCTGTTAGTAAGTGCGAGTATACACCAAGCCTAGCTTTGGAGCCAAGGATACTTATTTTGTGAGTAAAGTTTGAACGAAGCTTGTTTTTTGAATAAATTCATTAAAACGTCTTTTTTTTTAAAATTTTCGATGGAGGTTTGGTAATTGATATCATTTTTTTGGCCCATGGCACGAGTCTAATTGCAACATCTATGACGGTTATATCTACAACTCTTTTTGTCTGAGATTGTTTCATCATATTATAGGCTCATATAATTAGTTTATTTCTTTAATTGATCATTATAAGATTCTAAATGATCACTTTAAGACTATAAGAAGTAATCACTTTAAAATTGTAAGTGATCACTTTAAAACACTAAATAACATTCACTGGGTCAACCCAATACAGATGGTCACACCCTAAAATATTCTCATTTGAGAATTTTTGTTACATCTATTCATGGGCGAAGCCACAGCGGGGGCCGGCGCATTGCCGAAAATGCGGTCCTTTATAATTTTGGCTTCGGCCCCCTTACTAATATATTATATAATTTACTATAGGTCAATGATTGGGATAACATATTTGTAATTTAAGGTAATGGATCAAATTAACCCAAATTTGAACTATTACTTTTTAGTAGACTAATAAATTTAATTTATACTATACTGTCATTACTATCTATCTTTCATAATTCACATTCATCCTTTTGAGTGCGTGTCTTTATATTTTTGCTATCTTAATTTTAATAGTGTTTTTTTTAGAGACTTAGAAGGCAAATATATGGTGTCAAAAACACTTAGTTTTTTTTTTTCAAAAGAGGTAATTATATAGAAGTTTCAGCTCGATTTCTCAAATGTAATTTTATTATGATTCAAGTTGATTTCAATCTATATGATTTTCAACTTTTATAGTTTAACTAGTTTTTATATAATTGAAGTAAATAACTTACTAGTACATCGACAATTTGGCCCCCCTAACTGAAAATCTTGACTTCACCCCTACATCTATTCTTTGTGTATGTTACCTTGGTGGGAACAAACACAAATAATGATCACTTTTTATTTTTATCTATTATTTTTAAACTCAAGAGTATTACTTATAGCACGTGCGAAGCTGTTATTACCTCGAATCCTACCGAGAATGTCCTTTTTGACTAAAAGTACTCATATAATGTATAGCCTAAGTTTAGAATTTTGAGTGCGCGCAAAGTACACAGTTACAATTTACCTCCAACACCACCGAGAATGCGTTGTCACTTTAAATATTCAAATACTACAGTCTAACTAATCTAGATGATTCCTAAGACATAAATCCAAATATCTAATCTTAGATATTTAATTAGGAAATACCTTAAATATATATATATATATATATAAATATATATATATATATATATTTTATTTCTATATGATTACATGTTACATAATCTTAACCCTTCATTAAAGAGATTAAAAATATATAAGAAACTCTTAAGCCCTATAAATACCCCTCAAGGGACATTCGTATAGCTCACTTATAATGAAAGTTATAGCAATACATTTAAGAATTTATTCAAAACTCTCTAATATTGTAAGAATAGTTAGTATATAAAAAAATTACTATTTTATAGATATCTAAAAATAGATTTAAACTTTCAAAAAATAGTATTAAATTTTTTTCTTAATATCCTAAATCTTATTATAGTTTTTTTTAATGACTACCCTTAATTATCGAAAAAGAAAAAAAAGCAATGTTTATTACATCCTAATTTTTCTCCTTATTTTAGTCTATTAAAATATATTTATTAATAATTAAAAATAAAACTAGATCACAAATATATTTTAAAGCATACATAAAGTTATCATAACATAAAAATATTAAGTGTAAGAAAAGTTATAATAAAAATATAATCTATTTTAATTATATTGTAAAAAATTTGGAATATTGTTGTGTGTTTAGAAAAACAATGGAGAAAGAAAGAAAAAACTTTCCTATTGGAATAGAAAACTATAGTTTATACGAGGAGATAGGAGAAGGTGTTAGTGCATCAGTTTATCGTGCTCTTTGTATACCTAATAATGAGACTGTAGCGATTAAAATTCTTGATTTCGAGCGATACAATAGTGATTTGGTAAGCAATTCTTTTACATTTAAATATTTTATGTTTATATGATTAATATTTATGATTGAAAAATATAAATAATTATGAAATTTAAATTTTTAATTTTAAGTTTTTTGTTAATTTGATTAACGTCGAGAAAAGTCATGAATTTAAGATGACAGAATATAATATAAATATAATACATTAGAGACTTGAAACACGAGATTATATTTTTTTTGTTGATTTGGTTGTTTTACGATATATTTTTGATAATATTGAATATTATTGTAATTGAATTATATGATTATAATATAATTTTACAGAATACTATATCTCAAGAAGCTAAAACAATGGTTTTAGTAGATCACGTAAATGTTCTGAAATCACACTGCTCATTTGTTAGTGATCATAATTTATGGGTAGTAATGCCATATATGGCTGGAGGTTCATGTCTTCATTTGTTGAAAGTTGCTTATTCGGATGGATTTGAAGAGATTGTAATAGCAACTATCTTACGTGAAGTTTTAAAAGGTTTAGAATACCTACATAATCATGGTCATATACATCGAGATGTTAAAGTAAGTTCATTATTTGAATATCCATATAAATAAACTAATTTATATGTATTTTTTTATTTATATTAAGTATAATTATTCAATTTAAATATATGTTTTTGATTATAGACAAAGCTATTAAGAATTGTAAAAAGCTTTAATTTATTTTTCTTACTAATAATTAAATATACTTTTGTAATATGAAAATTGATTTAGATACAAAATATGTAAATTTCAAATGTTAAAATAATATAAATAAAACTCAAAATGTGAAGTTGAATTTTTATATTGTAATTAATAGTTAATTAATTTATCATAATCTTTTTAAATCATACATTCACACAACACTTAATAACGTCTTCACAATCTCTCAGAAGTCTCAATAAATAAATTTTTTTCATTTAGAAACAAAAAGATTGATTTTTGTTTTATATTTTTTTTTTAGTTTTCTAATTTTACTAAATTTTGAATTTAAAAATGACAAAATATCTTTGTAAATCTCAGGCTGGAAATATTCTAATCGGTTCTCGTGGTGCAATTAAACTAGGAGATTTGGGTGTTTCTGCTTGTTTGTTTGATTCAGGTGACAGACAAAGAATGAGAAATACTTTTGTGGGGACACCTTGCTGGTATATATATTTCAATAAATGCATTTTATTAACGATTCATCTACATCAAAATGAGAATAGGGGATTGTTGATTTTATGAACTAAACATTGAAGTCTAGGATTTGTGGTGGATGATAATTAATTGAAATGTTTAATTTGTTATGTTGATTTTATTTACTAATTTGATTAGATAATTTTAAATAATAATGTGGAAATAACTTTATCTTAATTACCTAAAACAATAAGTTATTTTAATAATTTATTCAATACTAGTCTTAGATGATTTGACCACCCAAGTGATAGGACTATATAATATATATTAGGTTCTCGACTATCAACTTAAGCTTTGGGTACCTTAAAATGGTAACAGATTTTCAAGTTATGGGTTTAAATTTCATTCACGCCTTATTTAAAGTGGAATTATTAGCTCTGAGTAAAAGGATACTTGTACTGTATCTATAGCCCAAAGGTCTTTAATGTGAGGGATGTGAGAGTATATAACATATATTAGAACCTCAATCATCAACTTAAAATGCTAGTTGAAACCTAATATATGTTTAATACTCTATCATTAACCATTATTTATTTGTACCTAAATTAATTAAAATTGTCCAATAAATCATTTTGCTACACACCCCTAAATAGATAAGGAGCAAGTGCAAACTTAAAGTTTGAAGTATAAACACATGATTTTTTCAAAAAAAATAAATTTAGTTGCATCAAATTTCACTTATTCAACTTATAATAATATTAAATGCTTATATCTCCTAGAGAAAATAATAATTAGGAAAGTCTTATGATTTTTAAATTTTAAATGTTTCGTTATGTTTGATTAATAGTAATTGCATAAATCAAATATACTGAAAATTCATGCGATTTGAAAAATATTTAAAATGTAAAACAAATATTACGTTGCTTAGTGCTAAGTGCTAACTAATGACACCTTACTAAAGATTGGTTGGATTTTATAAGATACTTTTTATTGTTTGAAATTCTTATTAAGTTTTTTTAAAAAAATTTTAAATTATTCCACTTTTGTATCATGTTGGTCGCTCTAGAAAAATTGTTCATGATGCCTATAGTGCTAATCAAACAACTTAGTTTACTAAGAAGTTAATACAAATGTCTAAAAAGAATTTTGAATTTACTAAATGGTTGAACATTTTCTGTTTTATCTTAATTTCACGGTATACAAGAAGGATAAATTTCCTCTCCTTGTTACCTATAAGGATTTTAGCCTACTCACAAATAAAAAGGAAATGTACGTCTAACAAATAATTTTGTTAGAGCAATTGAAAGTGTTAGAGCACTTTCAATGACGTGGAAAACAAATTTTCTCACCAATTTCTCCTACCACTCTATCTCCGACCTTTAACTCTATTCCACAGTGCGTCAAAATATATAAAAAATGGTGTCTATTTATAGAGAATTGCTTTTTATATATATTGGTATAAAATTTTTTATTTTTAAAATTTATTTATAAATCAAAAAACTATTTAAAAAATTTTAATTAGTTGTTAACATTTATTGAGACATTTGTCGTGTGATTGAACTTCACAAGTGCCTCACTTTTTCAAAAATTTCCTCATGCTGAATGGAAAAAAAGTTTTCCATCATGAAAATTTTAAGAATCTCACTAATGTGAATTAATTTTCACCAATTTTCACTTATGAAAAATTTCCTAAGGTTTTTGAGCTTTAGTGATTGAGTTTATTGTATCTAAAATTTCTTTTATTATATTATTAACATTTTAACATTATTTTAAGAGAGAGATATCTAAATTACCTTCGAAATACTCTTAATTTATTTATGTTTAATATTAGGTTTTTTTTTTCTTATTTTGGCTAACCACCACTATTGTGCTATGTGAATATGACTATTCTAACCTTCTTTCCATCATTTGAGGGTCCATATCATTTTATTTTCAATTTCAACATTTGCTAAATATAAATTAAACTCTTAATCTTGATACTCAATTATGTAACAATAAACAGGATGGCACCAGAGGTATTGGACACATTGCACGGATACGACTGCAAGTACGCATATTTTCAAATTTTATTCGAGAAAAATGACAATAATTCAACTTTTTATTGTTTAAATAAACATGTATATTACTCCCTCCGTTCTTTTAAGTTCTTCTACATTATCATAATGGGTAGTTTTATAAGTTCTTCCACTTTAGAATACTTTCTATTTTAGAAAGTTTTTATCCCACTTTTACCCCTTAAAACCCCCCCCTCTATTTTATTTATAATTATTTTCTCTCTCATACTTTCAATACAATCATTACTTCACAATACTATTTAATTAAAATAATACCCACTACAACCAAAGATTCTCTTTTTCTTAATATGTGTAAAAAACTCAAAGTGGAAAAACTTAAAAAAACGGAGGGAGTATCTATTTTAAAATACACCTATTCTAATGGGTGATGAATATAATTGCTGAAAATAAACCTAATAATTGTTTTTTTTCTACTAATCTTCTTCAAACCTTCTTTATAAAGTCTAGGAATAAATAATAGGTGGATTTATTATCATCAATATATTCTATTGTCTGTTCATTTAAAAATAAATAATTAGTAAATTTATTTTTTGATTGAGCAAAAATTGAATTATTATCGACAATTTTACCTTTATATTAATAATATTTACGTTTTGTTATTATTATAAAGCACATGTTATGTACTTCTATGTGTGAGGCCACATTTAATTTTGTAGAGCTGATATTTGGTCCTTCGGCATAACTGCTCTCGAACTAGCTCATGGACATGCTCCTTTCTCTATATATCCTCCTATGAAGGTGCATTATTTTTTTACTACCTTATGTTGCTCATAATATACTTCCTCCGTTCTGAAATACTTGTTATATTAGACATTATAGTACTATTCATCTTTTAAGTTTATTTTAGTGTAAGAAAAAGATAGTCAAGCGAAATTTTATTCGAATCGTCTAATCGCATATTTTCATAATTATCAAATTTTTATAATTTTTAGTTAAGCCTAGTTTAAGATATAAATAATCAATGTTATGTACTAAATAGCGTAAAAAAATGAAATACAACAAATATAATAAAACGGAAGATATATATTATTATTTAATATTCTAAGTTAAGCCATACTCTTGTTTTTGGTTATTCTGTTCAGGTCTTACTTATGACCTTACAAAGTCCACCACCAAGCCTTAATTATGACACAGATAAGAAGTTTTCTAAGGTAAGAGGATTGAATCATCGCCATCATCATGATATATCATCATCACTCATCACCATCATATATCATTCTCATAATCATCAATTCATGACTTGTATATAAATATAATATATCTTGTAATGTGGTTTCAATCATTAACTTTAATAGAATTGACAAAAAGGACTGACGGGTGTGGATACCTCCCCGGCCATACTCATACCCACCTTATATTTTCATACCAACCACCTACTTGTTCCCTATAGCGAGTGGAATTTTTATACAGGCCTCGTATGCACTCAATATTCGTGTTATATGCGTTCTATACCATCATAATTATTCCTTATAATTTTTTTTTCTAATTTGATCTGAAACATGAATGTTAATGGTTTTTAAATCATCATATTAATTAAACTATTATTAAACTTTACATCGTAAAAACACTATTAATAGCTCAAAAATATAAAGTATCTTTAGTAATACTATTTTAGAAAAAAAAAAATTTAAAAACTTTTGTCAATTCAATTATTAATATATAAAATTATTATAAGATAGTATATTATGCATAAAAGATAGGTTGGTATGAGACGTGCGGGTGAGTATAGGGCAAATAAGATCCCATATCATCACCTATCCTCTACGTAGCCATGCCCTAATCGACTTTTCATATCCATACTCACCCACAACCCATAAATTCATACCCACACCACCTCGACTAAGACAAACGCGGTATGAAATTCATGAAACTGCACTCACTTGCCATCCCTAAGGTTAAGCTTTTGATTGAGTCTTTCTTTGACATAGTATCAAAAGCCAACGTGATAGAAGATTAACAAATTCAAATCTCGTACATCCTTGATTCCAAGTGAAATATTTGGCACTATGTATGAGAATGACATGTGTGTTAGAGTATATAATATATTCTGGGGCTTCAACCATCATCTTAAGCTTTTGGTTGAGTTGGTTTCTTTACATAGTATCAGAGCCCACGTGACATGAGGTCACAGATTCGAATCTCAATCACCCGTGGAATATTCAGCACATGTGCGCATCCACACTTCTACACATGTGTAACATGAGTGACAATCTCAATACATAATTAACATTTAATAATAATGTTTAATACAAATAATATTGCGGAAGTCTTAAAATGCTGAACTGTTAAAAACTTTAAATCATAAAACTAAAACTGTTTAAAACAAAAGTAAAATATTATTACCTCTGATAAGAATATTGTTTGCTCAAAAAGAAAAAAATACATCATCATCAAGTCATCAATAAAGATACAAAAAGCAGCTAAGTTCTCGATAAATAGTAATTGCTGCGGCCTGGATCCGAACCTGAACTAAATCCTGCAAAATGCTGCCATCCATGATACGGATGACAACCGATTGAATCGGTCAGCGCTTAACACCGAGCATAACTTCCTATCCAGCTCAAAATACGGAAATTATACGCTACATATACAAAATAATAATTTAAGTACGAACTTATACTTAATTCACACCACCATATACTTTTACCATGTTCTTTTTCTGTTACATACTTTTAAGTCATTAAGATACCATTCTCGATCCTGACAGAAGTACGTTACTACCACTTATACAATTCGGTAATCTTAACACTTGAGTAAGTTTATTTGGTTAATACTCATAACCGTACCATGCATCATAGCATCAACACTAATCAAGTTTATCACTGATCAACAAGCACATCAATATGACACCTGATATATGTAAGGGTCTGGTTAGGTGAGGACCGTAGTCCTAAACCCTAACTGTGGCGGGAGTCGTCACCCCTCCAATACAATATTTATGCTCGAGCTCTACAGGATAGGTAGCGAACCCCCTGTCTTACATGCCGGTCCATGGTTCGACAATACCTTACTATCAAGGTCATTCAATCAATACATTTCACACAAGTACATCACATTTTTATTACTACAAGTTGACTTTTAATTTGACTTTGACCAACCTAGGTGGTAACTTCATTTATTTAATATAATTCTTAATCATAACGTTTAATTTACCTTTACGTCTTTATATGTTCATTACTTAATTTTTACACATTAAATTTTATTTATAACTTTATTTTAATAGCTCACTAAATTCACACTAATAACTTAATATACTATTAATAGTCTCCAAATTAGTATTTTCCACAAGTAGCTACTAAAATCTATTTTTCTTAAAATTAGTTCCCAAAATTAAAATTTCCAACTTTAAAATAAATAAAACTTTGTTCTCCTCACAAAATCAAACATTCTAATTAAAATTCAAGTTAAACTGCAACCTTTGGATAAACCTTTGGATAAGTTTCCAAAATTTAACAAGTTCACCAAAAACAATTATTTCAAATTTGAAAAAACAAGTAAACTTATTAGATTCGCAAAAATCAACATTCTAGTTATAAAACAAATAAAACTTATAATTTCACAAAAATCAATATTTCACACATAGTTTAAGAACAAGTTTACTAAAAATACTTTTACATCTTTTTATATAAATTTTGGTCAAATAGTTAGCAAATAAAATATTATTTTGTACTAAATAGTAATTAAATGTCATAAAAGTTATTTTTTTAATTATGAGATCTCATATATTCAAGAAAATCACTTTAATATTTAATAACTTATAAAACTTTCTCAAAAATAACTTTTAAGATTTTATTTTAATATTATCACAAAATAGCTTATAATAATATAAAAAAATAGATCAAACTCTTTTTCTTTTTAATATGATAATGGTCGAATGGCCTATGAGTATTTTGGGGTCTTTTTCACTAACAAAACAACTTCATTTAATTTATTATAGTAAATTCTAGATTTAAATGATTAACATAACCACTTAAAAAAAAATAAAAACTTAACGCAATAACTTAGAAATTTATTATAACTTTAAGGATAAACTTAAATCTCAGAATAAAGTATAATAACAATATTCTTAATATAATCATACTTAGTAGAATACGTTCATAAAATAACTTACTACCTTATAAACTAGTTTGAAGGCTAACATAAACATATTAATAAAAAATTCTAACATAAAACAAATTCTTAAATATAATATCATTTCTAATGTAACACATAACTCATAAACATACTAGCACTAGTTTATAACATAAATCATACTTAATATCACTAGAACATAATTTTGCACCCAACTTCCTAAACTTATTCAAATATTATTAAATTAACATACTAAAAATACTTTTAGCATACAAATACTTAATATAATCTTGATCATAATTTCATTAAACTAACTTCTACTAAAATGTATAAACATATTTCATACTTTGCATATTATAAAGTCAATATAATGTAAAATTCCACAAAAAGAGTAGGATAAGAAGTTATACCATACTAACACCAAGGATTAGTACAAAATACTAATTAGGAAAATAATAAGGAATAAGACCCTCCAAGATAGATAATAATGCTCTAAAGATAATTAATCCAAACTCCCAAAATAATGATGATGATTTAAGCTAAATAAAGAGTGTTCTAAGCTCCATGTTCTTGAATTTCTTCAATTAATAAAGGTATTAATGTAGTAAGATTTTAATGAAGTGAAAATATAAGAAAGAATGTTAGAAAGATTTGATGATGGTGGTGTAAGTGATCTCATGGCTAAGGGGGTTATTTATAATGGGTTTGGGCAACTTTGTAGTTCATTAGATTGTATGAAAAAGAGTGTTAGGAGTATAGAAGAAGGTTAACTTGTGCAAGTGATTTAGAGTGTGTAAGTGAATGTCTAAGAGTTGGAGTGTGTAAGTAAATGTGTAAGAGTTTGGAGTGTAGAATAAGATTAGCTTGTTTAAGGAAATGGTGATAGCTTGTGTAAGTGATGAACATCATGGAATACCATAGAGAGGATTTTGGTTCATCAAGTTTTTGTTCTAGTATGTAGAAGTGAATATACTTTAAAATAATAGGTAAATTTGATCATGAAAATATGTAGTTTATTTAAAATTTTTTCTTAAACTATACTTAATGTTAATAATAAAAATACGACTCATTTTTATGTATAAAATAATTAAATCAAAATTATAAGGTTAAAATAATAAGTAGTAATGTTAGTTTAAGGAAGAAAGTTAAAACGTAACGTTTTACAAAACCGTGAATATAATAATAAAATTTTACTTTTCGTAATATAAAATAATAAAATAATATTTTAGTGCTTATAAAAAGATTTTAAACAAAATACTATTTTTAAGTTTAATATTTGAAAGAAATTACAAAATCGAAAAAGATTTAGGAATTAAAGATGGTTTGAAATGAATAATCAAAGGATTAGAGATTTGAATTGAAAATTTAGAATAATTAATCGGAAGATTAAAATTAAGAATTTTGAGTCTGTTACAACATGTCTACCCAAATAGCTCTAGACTCTCATGTGAAGGGACGCACGTGATAGAATATGTAACATATCTTGTGTCTTCAACCATTAGCTTAAGTTTTTGATTGATTTGATTCATTAACAATCACCATCATCCACCTTATCAAGGGCAAATCCAAAATATTATAAAAAAATAGCATAACATTCATCTTTTTATATACATACAAAATCAATTTAATTGTCATATTTCAACATTATATGTTATACAATTTAAAATTAATAGGAGATTGTCATAACTCATGACCACCATCATCATCAACAACATCAATATGTTAACATGGTTTCACTTTTTTCAGTCATTTAAGCAAATGATAGCTAGTTGCTTAGTTAAAGATCCTTCAAAAAGGCCTTCAGCAAAAAAGTTGATAAAGCATTCCTTTTTCAAGCAAGCTAGATCAAATGACTATATATATCAAACGCTTTTAGATAACTTACCACCTCTTGGAGATCGAATAAAAACACTTAAGGTTTTTTTTTTTTTATTACTTTCTCTTTTTCACAATAATTTTGTCACCTTATATGTATATATATATATAGGTCGAGTTCCAGTGCGAACTGTGCTTAAGTGTGAATCGTGCGAACCTTGTTATTTTTTGGCTAAAATGTGTAACACATTTTTGCCAAAAAATAACAAGGTTCGTATGGTTCACACTTAAGCACAGTTTGCATTAGAACTTCTCCATATATATATATATATATATATGAAGCTTATATATATATATATATATATATATATATATATATATATATATATATATATATATATATATATATATATATATATATATATATATATATATATATATATATATATATATGAAGTTCATTTAATAATGCATCGTTTTTTAATATAAATTGTTATTTTTGTATATGTATAGATGAAAGAAGAAGATATGCTTGCACAAAAGAAAATGGCTTTTGGTGAAAAAGAGGAACTCTCTCAGGTTGGATTTTTAAAATTTTTTCAATTTTTTTAATTTTTATTTTGGAGTAGGCAAGACTATCTAGGTAAATTTTTTCTACAAATGTTGAAAATGGAACTCTATGTGGCTAATAGTTTGTTAGACAATTTTAGATTAATTAGTATAAATAGATAATTGGGTATTCAAACTATGATCAAATGTTCGTTTTTGGTAAATTAGTTGGTTGAAACAACATAGTTTTACGAATCACGTAATTTAAATTAAACTACTTGCATCTACATGTTCAAATTAACTTTTCAAATTATCTATTTCAATTAGTTATTAGCTATATATAATCAATTATTTGCCAAACAATTTCAATTAGCTATTAATTATCAATCATTTGTTATATACCGATGATGATTCTTATATGTGATCATAAATTGAATGCAGAGTGAATATAAAAGAGGTATTAGCAGTTGGAATTTCAATTTGGAAGATGTAAAAGCTCAAGCTTCCTTGGTATGAATATAATAGTAATAGTAAATCTGTATATACTCCATTCTAAATTTGATACAACAACTATATTTCATAATATCAATGTGATGTGCAAATTTTATTAAATCGCAAGTGTACGGGTGTACGTGTAGTAATACGGGTCGAAATCAGAGAAGCGAATTAACTAATTTGTTTAATTTATGACTACCAGACACGGATCAACAAATAGTTGGGTTGAGAACTAACACTAGTGTGAGCAATAACTAAATTAATGCAATTAAAACTAATAATTAATTCTAAGACAATGATTAATACGAAGATAATAATAATATGACAAATCTAGGGTGTCGGAAATCACCTAATTCTAACATGGGAGTCAATTACCCTCATAATTATATGAATTTGAGTCTTTGGCATAATTAAACATGATCTAATTAATCTCAAGTTTCTGCTTTATTAATCAATATCGGTTTAAGACCTTACTAGTGTTAATCCTCAAACTTTCATTTCGTTGGCTAAACTAATAGGAATTTAACTTAAATATATCTCAATCCTAAATTAATCCTAATCACAAACTTACGTTTTATTGAAAAGGTTAATAAAGATATTTAAACTACGAATCATTAAACGTAGGTTTAATCATAGACCCAAATTTCACACAATTAATTGATAAAATATTATTCCATTCTTCAATCAGGGTTAATCCATTAACCCTAGAGAAGAAATCTACTCACTAGACATGGTGACGAACATGCAATTAATGATAAATGAAAACCTAATTGAAATACTACACATGATAATAATGAATAATTTGATGCAAAAAGACAAGCAATAAAGTAATAAATCAAGAACACTTACTAATGGAGAAGAATATAAATGTAAATTGCAATAAAAATAAACATAACAATGGAGTTTTTCAACAATGAAAGCTCTCAAAGAAGAAGAACAAAAAGAAAGAATCTGAAAATTAAAACTAAAAAACTGACACTTGATAAAAATAACTACCGCTATTTACAGTATTTCCTAAAAAATAATTGAAAAACGCACGTGAAAGACACCTGACGTGCTGGCGATGACTCGTGACATCAGGGGCGACAAGTCGTCGCTTTGTCTCTGCCTGGGTATTTTGACTTAAGTGAGTATGCGACGAGTCGTGGCAAATTGGGGATGACTCGTCGCTTTGTCTCTAGATTGATATGTTCAGATCAATAGATATGCGACGAGTCGTGGCATCCTGGGGACGACTCGTCGCTTTGCCTCTAGACTCCAAATGCTCTGCGATGGGTCGTGGCTTTTTGACACAGCTTAGCTACGACTCGTTTCTTTCTCTTGGGGCTTGTTTGGCTCGATCTCTTCACTTCTTTAGGGGTCTTAGGCCATTTCTCCAAGCCTTCACCCTCTTATCACCCTCGAAACCTAATAAAACTCCGATTTTCGCCTCAAAATTACATGAAATACAATATTAAACATATGAGACAAAAATATCAAATAATACTATCAACAGTACCTAATACCCCCTAAAACATCACATAAGGTGCATAAAAATGACATGAATAAGTGCAAATAATCGCACTTATCACAATGCGATTTAAGTGGCTTCCACGTAAAGGGATATTTAAAAGAGTTAGATGTATTCAATCTTACTCTGTAAAAATTAATTTAATTATGATTTATAAAATAATTCTAATATGGAGGTTCTGAGCATGTTCAACAATACTGGGCCAAAAAAATTAGGGCACTGAATATTAAATTATGTAGTATATATGTTAAGTGTTTATTTTTTTTATATGCTAAGTTTTTTAAGAATACAAAATTGTTAAAAAAATATTATAATTTTTAAAATTGCACTAAAACTTTAAATAATTTATTAATATTTACTTTGCCCTTGTTCTAATGTGTGGTTTTCTCATATATAATGTAGATTCAAGATGATGCCATTATATTTGATAAAGATGATGGAAGTATTGTGGATAGCCCCTTGGATTATCATTCACAAATTTCAGATATTGTATGTTTACAAGATAAGAAACAAGAAGTTGCATATAATTGTTTTAACTAATGATGCATTTGTGTTTTTTATAGGATAATGACTTATCAAATTACTCATCACATACACCACCTCCGAAAAATGTGTTCACAAATAGAGTCCCCAGGTAATACTTAATTACCTACCAACATAATGTATAAATGAATATTTTTCGTATTATTGGATGATTTGTCTCACATTAATGAATTAAAAATGGATATACTTTATCAGTTATTGAAGCCCTTTCTCGCATTGCAGTATGGTTACGGAATGGTATTTCTTTGACTTATAAAGTGTATGCACCTACTTTTTTTGTTGGGATATTTTGTCCCATATCGATGAATTAAATGTGACGTGCATACTTTATAAGTTATTGGAGCCTTTTCTACCGTTATCATGTGATTTTGGGATTGTATTTTCTCGACTTATGAAGTGTGTACTCATCATGTTTCCCAGATTAAATGTTGACATTGATAATAAGTCTAACTCAATTTAACATAGTATCACAATAAGTCTAACTTTATAAGTTATTGGAGCCTTTTCTAAATGTTGGGATATTTTGTCCCATATCGGTGAATATTCGATCAAAAACTGAATGGTAAATCGAAAAAAATGATGTTCCTACCCTAATTAATTACTCCCACATACGAACTTAACGACGATTTGCATGCGAACTAGGGGTATCGAGGTCGGTCACCTACCCCCTTAGTTTTCTAATTTTTCCTTTACGTTGGATTAATATTTTCAGGACTAAATCTGAGAAACCGAATAATGATTCAAGTATATCTAGTTCAAATTATGAAAAATCCACATCAGCATGTTCATCTCCTCGCCCACTTGAAAATGTGGACAATATGACAACAAATGGAGAAAGTAAAGGGAAAATGGTAATGAATAAGTGTGCACCCTTGCATACTAGAAGAGCAAGTTCATCTGCATGTGGCTATACACTAGAAATACCACACCCTAGAGCAGAATGGTTAGTGAATAGTGATGATCGATGAATATGATATTCAAAACAAGGGGTAATTTTACGGTGGTTGGTTTCAAAGTCAATAATTACAATAATTTTAAAGAAGAGTTACTTAGAATAATTCAATCTTTTTATGATTTTTTTTATAATAATCTCATTTATTGATTAACCATGAATAATCTCAATTTTAATAAGTGAAATTATTGTAGGAAAATCATAAAAATGTTGGATTCTTCTAAATAATTTTTCCTTAAAATATATAAAATATTAAAATTAAGTTTGAGATTATTAAGCATAAATCAAAATTATTTTTAATGTATGTCAAAAAAATAATACTTTTCAAGAGTCATTTGCTTTTAATCATTTTTATACTCAGTAAAAAAAATTAATTATTTAGATTTTAGGAAACATTACCTAGAATAATCCAACTTATTTTTGGTTTTCCTACAATAATCTAACCTATTAATTAACCATGAATAATTCCAACTTTAAGGGATATTTTTCTAGAGTGAATCCGGTGACCGAATGACTTGCTATAACAAGTTTTATTTATTTCAAAAAAAGACAAATTAAAATAAAATGTCGAAAAAAATGTTCAAAAAAAATTTATGATTTTTTTTATTATTTAGAATTTTTTATGTAAAATTTTCAAAATTTTTCTCTAATTTTAAATTAATTTTCAATTTATTTTTTTGGTGAATTACCAATTATAGCAGGTCATCGGGTTACCCAAGCTTATTCTAGGTAAATACCCCTTAAAGTTGGGATTAATCATAATCAATAAGTGAGATTATTATAGGAAAATCATAAAAAGATTGAATTATTCTAAGTAATTTTTCCTAAATTTAATTAGTTAACTTTAAAAGACAACCACTATAAAATTACTTAAAACGACCATACAAACGTTATAAACATTAATAAGAAAATATTTGTTTAATGTTTCAGTTTAAGTTTGCGATCACCAAAAGAAATGCTAATGACCGTGGATGAAACATCCTCAGGAACAACTCCAAGTACATCAAAAAGCCCACCAGGCATGCTTGTCTTGAATAAAACATATACCTTTATTGTTTATCATTACTAGTATTCCGTCTTACTCATATTGCATCATTTTAAATTATAATATGAGAATTTTTTTCCTAAATAATGCAAAATATATGAAATTCAAAAGTATTTCTCACAAAGGATAATTTAATACTTTTTGTTACAGTTAATACTGAAGATATCGAAGCAAAATTAATCCAGCAAAAAGGTCGTTTTAAAGTTACTTCTGAAAATATTGATCATGAAAAGGTACTTAAATCATATAAGTATTAATGCACCTTGTTTATGTTAAGAAACTTAGTTAAATATAGAAAAGTGGGTCTATAGAGTGAAATGTTAAGAGTAATTCTGTAATGGATGAATTATGTTAGAGTTATATATATGACATACTAGTTTAAAAGCTTGTTTTATTTAGTTTGGAGATATATATAAATAAAATTTTCAATGAACGGTGCAAGAAAAAAAAATACTCTTTTGTTTGAGAAAAATATATAAATATATATATTTTAAAGAAAATAATTACCTTTGGATAATAATACAACTTAGTTACTAAAATTTTTAATCTAATTTAGCCCTAAAATTATATTTTAAATTATATTTTTGATGGTCTTCTAATATTTAATTAAATAAAATAAACTAACTATTTATGAATGAATTAAGCTTATTTTGAGTCGATTAAACTAATTTATTTAGTTTTAATTTTAACCTAATTTAAACAACATTTAATAATTTAAATAAATATATTTTTAAAAAATATTTATTTGAAACATTTTAAATACTTAGGTATAAAGAATTGATCTCATAAAATATTTTTGATACAATTAATTTCTTTAAGATTGTTATTTAGTTATAAAGAATTGATCTCATAACTATTTGAAATACTTACGGAATTTAGCTTTAAATTTATTTAGAAAAATAAATTGTCACGTAATCATTTATAGCCATATTATATTAATACATTTGGCAAGGTTCAGAGAAATCGTCATTTGTTATTTTCTAGCTCTTTATTATTTATGATTTTGATTATGATGATTTTATGATTATGATGATTTTGATATACTTGAAATCACTATATTTTTCATAAATAATTTCTTACGTAATAATATCTTTTAAATACTTACCTAATTTAGCTTTAATACATTTAAGAAAATAAAATTGCCACGCTATCAATTATAGCCCAATAAATTAATACATTTGGCAAGAGTCTATGAAGTAGTCATTTGTTATTTTTCAACTCTTTTATTTTTAGACTTTAACCATCAACTTAACTATTTATCAATCCGCATATCAAATGAAATATTTATCAATAGTGTGGGGGTGTAACAGATAGAGTTTCAGTATATAGAGTTTTAATAATCAACTTAAGTTTTCAGCTAAATTGATTTCTTAAAAGATTATTTGCCTGAAGACTGAAAACATACGTTGTTTAACCTACTTGTTTATTTCAGGCTACAACATCTAATACTATACTTCAAAAGAGTCACAGTGTGCAGGTATGTGATATTATATTTTTGGGCGTATTTGGTAAATATCTTTTTGGTTGACTTTTGACTTTTAATTTTTTAGTTAGTCAAACAGGTTAAGTTGGTAAATGTCTTTAAGTTAGCTCCAGCTAAAAAATTAGCTCTTAAGTCAAAATCAAAAATTACTATAAGTAGCTTTTTCATAGGCATTGGCTTTTTACTACTTCTCAGTAAATAACAATAGCTGATAATTATTTTTTACAAAACAACTTCATAACTGTTGACTTATCAACCAACAAATCTAGTTCATCGATTCAACTAATAACTCCAACTAATAATTATTTGCCAAAGAGACAATACAGTATAATGAGAAAATGTTAAATGGTGAATGAAAAATGAGATTTTAAGAAATATGGATCATGTTACACAGGTTGGTACTACTACTCCTTTCCTTACCAGCTTGCTACCTCCTCCAACTGGTGAAATATCAACAAATAATCCTAAAGATAGTCTATTTTCACATCTACAATCAATTCTGCAAGCAAATCTCATGCAAAGGGTATGGTTTTACCCTACGGAATATATATCATTCTGTATATATTATTGTATGCAGTGCATAAATTACAAATTATACCGATTTTTTCAAGAAAAAAATCATTAAAAATCTTACGTAAAATCATACATTATATTAAAAGGTTTGAAAAATTTTTAATGTCACAATTAAAAAGAGTTTGCCAAATGAAAATCATTTATTGGCCGAAGAAAATTGAAATGGCATTTGATGTTTACCAGTATTATCTCTACGATTAAAATATCTTTGACAAGCATGTATTTATAGTTAAATTGAATAAAAATGACATGATATTTGATCTTGACTAATATCTCTGCTATTAAAGTATCTTATACTAGCATTTATTTATAGTTAAATTGAATAAATTAGAGAATATAATATAATGCATAATATATTGTTGACAATTTTCAATGTTATAGAGTTAATTTATACATATAACTGTCAAAATTGAGTGTTTTTACTACATAAATATCTCTAGCTTTTTTATTTTCATATTATATGTTTATATATATCGATGCTAATAAAATTGTTCATTATACGAGTTTCTACAGTGGTTAGTTATGAACCCAATAATTTTTTTGTCTAATTATTATAAATAATTTTTAAGAGTCTCTATTATTAAAATCCTATGTTCGATTTATTATATACTACAGCTTACAATACAGCTACAACAAGTGTTTATTTATTCTTGTACTTCATGACAGGAAAGTATTTTAAGTGCGATGAAACAAGTTTCTTCCAATTCATTTAATGGTAAATGACATAATTAATTTTGAGATTAAATTACAAAATAAATTAAATGTATAATAATGCTCAATTTAAGATAATCTCATTTTCAGTTAATATCAGTGGCGATAGAGGGTGTACTTCTACAAGTGTTATGGACATTGAAAAATCTATGGTATAACTATTTCTTTTACTTATATTTTGGATAATGTTCTCTATTTTTAGTTTTGTACCCTTAAGATTCGGAATTAAATTACTATAATTTATAATAAATCATGAGTTGCACAAACCATTTAGGTCGTGTTTGGGAACACTTAACTTACTTTAAATTGTAAATTTTAATTATGAGATTATAAATAAAAAATTTGAGAATGACAAGATTTAAAAAGTGATTTTCAAATTTAATTCCTTTTTTTTTCAAACACAAGTTATTCTAGATTTCCAAATTAAATCATCTTTTCCACCCACAACATTAACAATTTTTATCAAAAGCAACGCCAAAGTTTTAAATTAATGTAAAATCGATTAAATGAATAAAAATAAATTAACATGAGAGAATATGGTTGATAGAATGTACCTCTATACTTATTTGACCAGATCTAAGACTAATCTAAAACTTAAAAAAATCTAATGATCTTCTACTTTTATTCTACTTCTTCATTTGATCTATCTAAATCTTGCACATCTTATTATTTGGATTATTTTTTGTTAAAATATAAGCCAAAAGTCAAAAGAAAAAAAAAAACTATTATAAGTAGCTTTTTAATTTTAACTTAAAAATTATTTACCGTATATTTTTTTTAATTATTTAATCAAATAAAAAACAAAAATCAAAAGTCAACTAAAAAATTAATAAAAAAAAATTAATTATCAAAACACCTCCTTATTAGCTTGTTTTCACAAAGATTATCTTACATTATTAGGTGCCCGATGTTCCTAACATCATCTCATAAAGATATTTATATATAATAATTTAGAGAGTTTTATAGTCATGATATTTGTTAATTCTTATTATAGCTTGAGGCTAGTCATGATAGAGAGAAGGAACTACTTCAAGAAATTAGCACACTACATTCGAGGTATTTCAATTGACATTCTTATTCTATATTATTTTAAAAACGTAAATCGTTGTGTGCACTCGTCTTACTATGAGATGTGTTTAGTGGGACTGATTAGTCCATTAATACTATGATCATACTGGCTAAACAATGGACTAGGCTCTTGTTGAAGACACGTTTCAAGAGAGCCGGTCTCCATAAAAGTCGTTTTAATAATACTTTTTGTGTTCTTTTGAATTTGCTAGACATTTAAAATCTCTTGCTTTTCGAATCATGTAATATAGTAAATTTAATGGGGTAAAAAAGTATTATATTTTGATGTGATTCTAAATTGATCTTGAGCCCAACCAGAAATTAGTGGGTCATAACACGAAATTATTGACTTGTAACAAAAAAAAAAATCTGACCCTAAAATATCAGAAAAAATGGGTTGAATCTGATCAAAACATTTTTAATTGAAACATTTTTAATTGGAACTCACTAAATTTTTAGTCAATTTTGTTTATTTTGAGTTAAGATTTCTTCATTGTAGCCGTTGTTTTATAAAAAACATTTTTTTATAAAAATAAGAAAATATATTATATTTTTTGAAAATAATTTAATAATTGAAAAATAATTATTTAAAACTCCTTGACTCATTGAGTTACCCAACTCTTACTCAAATCTAGCATGATTCAACTCGGAAATAACTCCACTCAAAATTTACTCTACCATAAATAATCCAACTCAAAAACCCCTCTCTTCTGTTTAAAATTCCTATTTATTTTTTTTCACACTTTTCTTATATTACTATATTAATTGTAAAAATTAAATGAAAAGAATGGAATGAAAAATACATATAAAAAATCTCAAGTATACAACAAAAGTAAACTTTTTGATTATTTATTTGATTGTTATCTTCAGGCTAATTCAATCCGAAGCGGAGCTCCAAAAATTAAAAATAGAGAAAGCTCATATGAATGATCAAAGACGTTGAAAATTTAGAATATAATGAAGAAAAAAACTAGTTATCATTGTTTTTTCCTAATATTACAAAGGAAAAGAGAAAGCTCATGTTAAATCCGGATCCTAGGCGGTTTAACGGGAGTTCAAATGAGGATCCGGAAAAAATATGAAACTTTTATTGGAGTCTAAGTGTTCTTCGAAAATGCGACAAGGCAGGGATGAATTCAGAAAAAAATTATTATCTGGGTTGATATTATATGATCACTCGTTGGCATGATGTAATTAGCGGGAAACGCCTTTGTTAAAGTGCATCGAATGTCTGAGTTCGAACACTGAACATCAGTTTAACACGCTACTTTCTTCTTCAGAACCCGTGCCATGGGCCATGACCCATGCCAACCTAGGTCTAGATGCGCCCCTAGGTCAAGGTAAACTTTGCTACGCCCCTAGGACAACAATGGGAAGCTTTTGGTTGCTGGGGTTCGTAGGGCGAATGAGTTGTGGCCTGTTGAGACTTGTGAAGCTGCGGCTGCGGTCTTCGGGCTTGTTTTGGCTGGTCATTTGGGTTATCAATGTGTCCATCTTAAAGAAGATGCCCTCAATGTCATCCGTAATGTTGTTGATCCTAAAGCTGGTGCTTCTCCTATCATCCTGTTTTATGAGAGTATTGCTATTTTTAAAGAGCAATTCTCTAAATTCTCTTGTACACTAAGCTATTTAAGATAACAAATAAATTATTATAGAATAAATTTATTTATTCTATTACACATGTTTTCTGCTATATAGATGTTGACTGAGTTTGAATTATTTCCAACTAGTATTAAAACTCATGTAATGCACATAGTTTGTTAGTGTGAAATTATATATAAGTATAGTTATTAAAAAAACGTGCATTTGTATATTGTTGTTATCAAATTATAATATTTTTCAGAAAATTGTAATAATTAATGCCAAATATCTATAACAATATAATTGTTGCATGATTGAATAAATAATTATTGACTGTAAAATTATAAATTTAACCAAATAAAAATATGCGCATAGAGTTTAATCAAGTGTAAAAGGATTTATTGATCAACTCTTATTTTGTATGGTTATTACAAATGATTATCCCTATTTCATATCTTAATCTTCCTTTGGTGAACTAATTTCTAATGTTATAATAATTCTCTAGCATTAATTTAAATCAAATAAGAAAAATTAAAAATATTTACAAATTTTATTATGTTAAATGGAATTTTCGTTAGAAAAATAGATATTAATTCAAATTGTACAATTGCCTAAGAACACTCACAATGGTGCTCTTTAAAATTTCATTGATTTATCTTTACTAGCTTAATTTTTATTTTTTTTTCCACATTAACAACATTTGGGCATGAGTATATAAATTGCAACTATTTAAAAAAAAAATTCTTAGCATAACTATTTCAATATTTTGTTACATTTAAATAATTTATGTGATGATTCATATATTTTCTTTTGCCCCTTTACATTCTATTAATTTATCATAACTATCTCACTTTCATTTTTGGCACAATCTATAGTAACCTTTGGACATGAGTATAAATTGAACTATTAAAAAATATTTTTACTGCTCTAAGTACATGTGGCAACCTTCTATTGCTTTGCCTTAAAATTACGTTTTAAGTACTATTAGGTCCCCTTCATTACAATGTCCTACATGCTTTTTACAAAAGGTATTGCGAAAAAAAAAAGACAAAATGGGACAATTAAGGTGAATTGACCATAAAAAAAAATGAAATACATAAACTGAATAGGAAGGAGTATTATATAAGTATCTTATACACACACATGTGTATATATATATATATATATATATATATATATATATATATATATATATATATATATATATATATATATATATATATATATATATATTACATCATCTAGAATGTGATACATTAAAAATTAATTTAATTTTTGACTTTTCAATTGAATATATTAATCAAAAAACTAACTAATAGAAGTATATATTTGCATTGCACAAACACCTATGCTAGTGCTACTATATCTTCCTCCTTTTTAATTACTTGCACCATTATAAGAATATGCATTATTTATTTATCATCATTAATTTGTGATTAATTTTTAATTTATAAGTTAAAATATAGTCAAATAAGATATTATTTAATTTGTCTTAATACAAATATAATTAATATCAAATTTTTCATAATTTTTTATTATACATAAATATTAACGATTGAATTAACGTGTTAGATTGTATAAAAAGTCAAGAAAATATTTATAAATCACAAAAGCTAACGCCAAGTTAAGGTGTAAAAGTTTGATCGATTCTCCAATTGACGATTGACGAACAGAAGGTATCTTGCTCTTTCCTCTCTTAATTATAATCTTCATTGCTTCCTTCTCAATTTCGAAATTGTAATTCTTTCTTTGGTATGCTCCATCCTCTAGACGCGTATATAATAGTATAGTAAAATTCTCTCAGTTTATCCTCCAAAAATGGCTGGATAATTTTCTGTAAAAAATTAGGGTTTTTTTGGTTGATCAGAGTTTGTGTTTGCTATAATATTATTGATCAATACAAAATTTCAGGTTATCAGGAATTGGATTGTGCGTAGAGGATGTGGGCAGCTTCGTGTTTAGCGTCATGCTGCGCAGCTTGCGCATGTGATGCTTGTCGAACAGTGGTTTCTGGAATTAGCCGACGTTCTGCTCGAATTGCTTATTGCGGTCTTTTTGCGCTCTCCTTGATTGTTGCTTGGATTCTTCGTGAGGTTGCTGCTCCACTTCTTGAGAAGATTCCTTGTGAGTTCTGCTTCTGAGTTTTGTCTCCCTCTGATGCATCTTTTTTGTATTTCGAACATTGGGGATTCTTTACGTGATTTAAGAATTGCTTAGATGTTACTCCCTCCTACTCATATTCACTGTTTTGTTCCAATGGTATTTTGCGTCTGACAATGGACATGTTCAATTATAAATATCTTAAATTGTGTACAATTAACCGTTAATGAAAAACTTGTATTGATAAAACTCACGTTGAGACAATTAAAAAGAAACCTGATGATTATATTTTAAATTATAGATTAAGATTAAAATACAAATTAAAAGATCAATGCATAGTATTAAAAAACCAAATACTAATATTGGATAGGAGGGAGTATTAGATTGCTAGCTTATTGGAGGAGTTTCATGGTGTACACAATTAGATGAGATTATTGTCTTTGTTTAGGCTTAAGGAATTTTTTAAAATGACATTCTTATAAGAAGTCAATGAAACTACGAGTGACTTTGGTTGGAATCTAATATCAGCCCATTTGAATGTATTAAATAATGGATTGGTAATGAAAATTTAAGCTAATTTAGAAGGAAAACTTTTTGATGAGGTTTATTGTAATTTTTTCGCTACTCCAATTATATTTTTCTTCAAAAAATTCATTATTAGATTCCATCCAATGCCATTTTCCTGTGTTTTAATTACATAAAAGATTGGAGAGTCTTTTTCTAGAAAATAAGCTGAATGCTTTTAACTCAACACTTCCAAAGAACCGTAATATCACAACTTCTTATACAAGTCCATTTTGAGAAGTTTGGTAGGTATTGGGGGTGCCAAGCATCGAAAATTTGCATGTGCGACAATAGTTTAGATCATTTTTTTTTATGATTTCAGTTAGTTGATTTGTTTAGTTCATGCAATAAACCTCATATTATTGAATTCAAGCGTGAGCATTGTTGTTGTTGTACTCTTGTGACCTTTTGTTGATGTTCCGGGAAGCCTTTATTGCCATATTAGTGTATGTCTTTTGTGCTGTGGATGAAAAGTTATTTGATACCATTTAAGAAATGACTCTGGGACATTTTTGCATAAAATTTTTGGCCCAAAAGGATTAATAGGCTCATTAAATTCTGAAATTGTAAAAATGGTTCCTTTCCCTCAACTAGATTTGTCTTTCTTTAATCTTTACGGTTGCCTGTGTTTCATATCTTCGGGTTCCAGCTGGTAGGTCTAGAATGATATACATTGATGATAAAACTTGATGGATGAACTAGTGAATTATGAAGAAACAACATGGGTGAATGATAGATGAAAGGTGATTGGAAGAGGGGGGAAATGATAATGTGATTGTGGAGGAAGGATTAAGGGTGTAAAAAGAGAAATTTATGACGAGGGAGTTAAAAATGTGTAGTGTTGGTAAAATAATTGTAACACTGCGAAGGCTAGAATGAGAATCATGTAAATCTCACCATATTGTCTGTTACATAATGGCGTGGCGTGGTTGCTGCGTTAGAATCTTTCTTAAATTATTTCTTTTGTGAGACGTAGTGTTGTTGCAAAAAGGTTTTTAAAAATTAATAATTTAATTGCCTTTATACTTCATGGATAAATTTATCTTTTTATATGTTGTTTTGGTGTATTAATGCATAGATGCACAAAGGGTTTGAAGACTAATGTCTATTTGAGATAGATTGTGTGGGGATTGTGCAAATGTATCACTAGGCGCTAGCATGTGGAGTTGACGCAAGTTGTGAAGAGTTTGAACTGTTAATGATGCATTTATGTTGTAGTAATACTATAGTAGTGCATGTAGAGACTTACACATAGTAGTATTTAGGTTTTGGGTGTGAGCTTACTTAGGTAAGTTTATTTATTTATTTGGATATCTTATTCAAGTAGTAAAGGTTTTAATTTTATTTTTAATTTTTTTAACATTTTTTTTTGGAGAAAAAAAGTTTTCATTCCAAACAAAACAAAACATACATCATTACTAAGGGCTCAGCCCCACTATAATTTTGCATCAGTATGGAGAGGATACCCACCTTCTAGGAAGTGTTGCTTTAGCCTACTCTTCATGTGCATACAGTAGGGAGAGACCTCAAGGAAACAAGAAGCTACAATCAACTATCTATAAATCTCCAAACCATAGGTCGGTTTGAGATTGTATAGGATTCAAAGCAGAAAATCTATGTTTAATTTCATACTTAACAGTTTTCACAACATTAGCTACTGTGCTCATGTGAAGAAGCCAGGTTGCTTTATTCCTTGTCTTCCAGATATAATAGCTGAGGCTACAAATGCTTGCAATAATCACCTTTTGTTGAAAGTAGCTTACTTTCATTTGAAGTTGATCATATCAGCAATCTTCTGAGGGATTGTGTAGAGCTGTAGCCAATTGTCGAGCTCCTTGAGGCAATGAGCGCTGAAGAAACATTGAAAGAATAGGTGTTCAATAGTCTCTGCCGTGTATAGGCACGTTGGGCATTGCTCATCGTCAATGAGCTATATTTTGAGTAGTTTATTCCTGGTTCTCAATTTGTTCAACACAAGGAGCCATTGAATAATCTTGCTCTTCGGGGTGGATGCTCTGTTCCAGACGAATCTGCTCCAGGGGGCTTTAGGTATAGTCGTGAAGAAGTCCTGATGTACCTCATTAGTTTTGTATTTGTCTTCCAATATCCAAGGTTGGAGCTTGTCTTTAACTCGACAAATCTTCTTGAGGGACCAACTAGTTATGACAGGGGGATTGAAGATGGACCAATTAGCACCTTTCGTATAGAACCCATGAACCCATTGAACCCAAAGAGACTCTTGGAGGTGAGTGACATGCCAAGCCAATTTGCCCACAGCAACCTCATTCCATCTGGCCAGGTTTCGAATACCCAATCCTCCAAGTTTTTTTGTGGTACAGACATCATTCCAGTTCACGTTCCCAGGAGCTGTGTTGCTAGGTTCTGCATGCCAAAGGTAGTTTCTACAGATAGGATCCACCTTTTTTATAACAGCCCTAGGCAGAATGAAGAGTTGGCTCCAATAGGTGCAAATACTTTTGAGGACCACTGTGACAAGTTGAACCCTTGCTGCATATGAGAGAAATTTCGAGCTCCAAGATCGGATTTTAGCGGTCATTTTATCCACAAGAGCGTCACAGTCAGCAACTGAGATGCTCTTGGATGTAAGGGGAACACCCGAATACTTAAAAGGTAGTTTTCCAAGAGGTAGGCGGAGGTTCTGGGCAATTTGAAGCTGGATAGTATCGAGGGTCCCAGCCAAATACAGAGCAGATTTAGAAGCATTAGCATGTAGGCCAGAAGATGCTGCAAAAATATCCAAACAGTCACATAAAATCTGTGCAGAAGTAGCATCACCTTTGCAAAAGAGCATGAGATCATCCGCAAAGCACAAATGGTTGAGCTTTAGGCCTTTGCATTTGGGGTGAAATTTGAAGAGTTCACTTTCACCAGCAACTGTAAGGAACCTAGAGAGGTATTTTATGCCTAAAACAAAGAGGAGGGGTGACAAGGGGTCACCTTGCCTCAAGCCTCTTTTAGGCTTGAAGATCTCAGAGGGGTAACCATTGACCAGGAGAGAGTATTGGGTGGAAGTGATGCATACCATAACAATCTTGATAAAGTGGGGAGAAAAGTTCAGAGCAATGAGCATGTCATGAAGAAAATCCCAGTCCATAGTATCATATGTTTTCCTCAAGTCGACTTTGATCATACAGCTTGGATAACAGTGCCTTCGTGTGTAACGTTTGACCGGATCATGGCATAGGAGGATATTATGAGAAATGAGTCTCCCTGCAACAAAGGCCCCTTGATTTTGGCTGATGACATTTCCCAGTACACTCATGAGTCTAAGACAGATAAGTTTGGAGATGCATTTGTAAGAGTGTGACAGCAGGAAATGGGATGAAAATCTCCGGGATGGGAGGGGCAGTCTACCTTGGGGATGAAAATTATAATTGTTTTTTTATATTATATTATACTATAGATATAGAGCTTAGTTGTATGAAATTGTTTTGTGTGTCATAGTGTAAAAACAAGGCAGTATCACCGTATTGCAATCTTAACGTTTTTGAGTTATTGCAATTGGTAATCCGCTCCTGTCTTGCGTCAATATGATGTGAATTGAATATTACAATACCATAAGGCTTTGGTTTTGTTTTTGTTTTTGAATATAAATAATAAAAGGTTCACCAAAGTCTTTGAGCTATTAGTCTGTGAGTGTAACAATTTAAAAAAAGAACTCTTGATTTTAGGTGTGTTAAGAGCTAAATACAAAGTAGATTAGTTTAGTCGGATAGTGAAGCTTCTCTAAAATAGTATCTAACATAAACCAATATTAATTAGTCTTTGGTGAGTGAAACCCTAACATCTAATGAAATCCGAATAATTTAAATTGTTATTTGTAAATAATTTAAGCTGAAGTTGTGATCCCTAACTAAGGTCATATCACCTCCCTTCTCAAGTGGCAACAAACAAAAAAGAGAATTGTTTGTTAGTTTTGATAATGTGGAAGTGTTCTCTCCCTTTCCTTTTGAATTTGCACCATCTATAGTTTCGATTTCCAATGTGAGTTTTTAGAAAAAATATGGGCCAAATTTAAAGGGATAGTGGGGCTGCGCGAGTATATCATGTTAACCAAGGGTGGGGCGTCCTTGTTCTCTTCTCATTTGTTTGCACTGCTAGATGATATTGATTAATTTTTTGAAAACCAAATGCTATTTCTTTTTACTAATTATTGAACATAGATTTTTATTATTCTTAGTTTTAAAAGTGCATTTAAGCGCTAGGTGATCAATTTTGCGCTTCATCTTGACACGGCCAAAATGTGCTTTTTTACAATGCCAGAAATAATGGTTCGTTTATTTTGAAAACCTTCACATCACTGATGATGCGATGCAATGTGACCTTGTTTTTATACTATGGTAACACCTAAATATCAGTTATAATCATAAGATATCCCTTGATAACGCGATTTTTAACACCTTTATAATGCAAAAATTATAGGTTCATTTATTTTGAAAACCTTTACAACTCGGCCAATGTGTTGCAATGCGATCTTGTTTTTACACTATGACGTAACGCGTTTGTGCTTCTTGCTATATGCAACTTGCACTTCAATTTTATACCATCTCTTTTATTTTGCATTTAGTTCACCAATTTACTCTTAGATGCTAAATTTATTTTGTTCAGGTTATTCAAATTATATCGATTGTATCTCTGTCATGTATTTCATCATAGCTGTGTTAGTCTTGCAGTCCTTGCGGTCAATTTAGGTAAAGATAAAAAGGTATGCTGAAGTATTTGTTGTTTCCGTAGGGATCAATTATTTTCAACACACACCTAGCAAGGAATGGTTCCAAACAGATGCTGTATTGCGAGTTAGTTTGGGGAACTTCCTGTTTTTCACCATTCTAGCCGTCCTAATGATTGGTGTGAAGAACCAAAAGGATCCTCGTGATAATGTGCATCATGGTGGATGGATGATGAAAATAATATCTTGGTGTCTCCTTGTACTCTTGATGTTTTTCGTCCCAAATGGATTTATCAGTTTTTATGGTACTAGTCTGCTTGCTCTCTTTGCTTTCCTTGATCATCAGCATGTTCATCTTTTCCTTGTTGCACCATGTTATTCTTTCCTCTAATATTCAAACACTTTGGTATTTCATAGTTTGTGGCTTTAAGCCATACATGTATTTGCGTTGAAGACTTGTTGTGTGTAGTATTTACACCTTTTCTTTAACCACAATTTGAAACTTGAATTCAACTTCAGTGGAGCTAGCATTTAACCTTATTAGAAAGTCTTGATGATCAGAGAAAGAGAGAGAAAAATTGCTTGCCCTTGTGTCAGCCTTTCATCTCTATTTGTTGTCATCACTCAAGCGGTCAACTTCATTTTGTTGTGGGTGTTTAGTAGTTTTACCTTTCTAAGTGATACATGGATCATTTGGTTCAAGTGATGCTCTTGCTTCTATGAAATATTTTGGGTTACTTGTTGCCAACGCCAATGAAATTTTAGTTCTGCTGGCTAGTTTTTCATGGAATTCTGTGGAAAAGCAAAGTGAGGCTGTAAATTATGGTGGTTTCTTGCAATTATCAGTAGCCATGACAAGTGAGGTTGTCAATGATGGTGGTGGGGAAGTGTCAACTGTTGACAGCCTGGCCTTTTCTCCCAGGTCTTGGAAATTGGAATCGATAACCCTTGGGTAGGTTAAGTAAGTTGATGTATTTAGAGGTTGTGATTAGGTCCTCCTCATATAAATGATGTACTTCTAGGTTTGTTCAAACCAAGAACATGCTAAGAGGGTGGAATATTCCTTTACCTTTCTCTGAAAATTGTTAACGAACAGATTCCAAGTTTATTTGTTAGGAAAGTGGAAATTCATCACTATTTTATGTTTCAGACTAGAATAAATGTTAACAGTTTATTTTCCTAAATACGGTGTCGGTATACAAGTCTAAATTTCCACAAAAGTGGGCTCACCTATAGTTTTGCAAAATATCGTCCACGTCACCTGACCACGACCGTGTTATAAAGGATTTTGAGCTTAACACAGTTGAAATATAGGTCGAGACAACCGCAAACATCCAATCTTGAAAAGCATTTCACGGCCACTACTACGGCCCTACAACCCCTACCTAGATTCGAGATTTTGCACTATGCCATCGCCTAGGAGGATAGAAGAGGGGTGAGGGCCGATGTACGATCTTTTCCTGTCTTTCTGTTCCAAATTATTGATTATTAATGCTTGGTTAACTCGCTTAAGTTGATTGTTTATTATAGCTCATTGCTTTTCTTTTCCATTACTCTTACAAACAATATTTATCTAAACCCATGTCCAACATGAAATGAACGCTTCAAATGGAGGATATGTGGTTGTAATTTTTGAAAGATGTATAATTTCAACAAGTTTGACACTTAGAGTTCAATTAGCAAGATGCTTTTGATTTTAATCTTTATTTTGCAAATATTTTACTAGATTGTTTTGTCAAAATTTGTATTCCCAACACTTGAGAAAGTTAATTTTATAAGATTTTCTTTGTGTAGTATTTGTTGCTGATATTAGGGTCCATTATATTTTACTGCAGAGGCTATATCAAAGTTTGGTGCTGGATTATTTCTTCTTGTTCAGGTTGTGCTCTTGCTGGATTTTGTTCATGGATGGAATGACAAATGGGTTGGATACAATGAGCAATTCTGGTAGTTGGTCTTTACTCTTATCAGCTTCATTTAAATTTGGGAAATTATCAATGGTACTATTGAGTTTTTGCACTTTATCAATGCCATCCCGAAGTTTCTCCGATTATCAATGGTACCCTCGTGTTATTGAGCGTTTTGCAACCGTAACTTTTTCTAATTTTTTTCGTCTAAAATCATCCAAAACCGTTAACTTTTTCTTTTTCTTTTATTTTTCAATTTAAAACATAAAAAAATAAAAGAAAAACTAAAAAATTAACGGTTTTGGACAGACTAAATTAGAATAGGTTACGGTTGTAAGACGCTCAATAACACAAGGGTACCACTGATAATCGAAAAAACTTAGGGGTACCATTGATAAAGTGCAAAAACTTAGGGGTACCATTGATAATCGAAATATTGACCAAACTCATTCTTTACGATGATGATGTTTGAATAACCACCCATAGCATATAAAAAGTTTAGTGACCATTCATAGTTTGCTTATCTAGAACCACCATTGAGTTTTTATGCATTAGTTCACATTTGGGTGTCGTTTTATGAATAAGAATTCCACATAAGAATTATATGAAGGGAAATTCTATTTGAGAGTACTTTTTAATTGATTCTCTTTGATATAGAGTAATACATGAGCTGCAATTAGGGATAGTTTTTACCTTCTACCAAGGTCAATATGTAGTTATGTACTAGTTTTCCTTTATAATTTTTATGGATGCTATATGACTTATTTATGTTGATTATCTGTCAAATTTTAGGTACATAGCTCTATTTATCGTTTCACTAGTTTGTTACGTGGCAACATTATCCTTCTCCGCGCTTCTCTTCCATTGGTTCACTCCATCTGGTCAAGATTGTGGGCTTAATACCTTTTTCATTGTGACAACCCTCTTTTTTGCATTTATCTTTGCAATAGTGGCTCTACACCCTGCGGTGAGTAAAATATTATTAATAATGTGGTTATTGCTATTACTATACATTCTTCCCTTATTTTGATTTAAGTATCTAGTATGCAAATCATTTACTTATTGATAGAATTGCAGACAAACTGAGAACAGTTTCTACTATGCACATTCTTTTTATATTGGCCCCAACTATTGAGTGTTAATTAGAACTAGCCCCAATTTTTTCAGTTTCACTCGCTCAGTCCTCACAATCTGCAATGGTGAGTGAACACATCATTTTAAATCCTCTTTACTTGAAAAGTTGAAACCATTCAATACCTCTAATTTTTTATTTTCTTTCCGTCCCTTTTCATGTTTTTTAGACTTCTAGTTTTTCCTCTTTTATGTCTCTTATTTCGATGGGGCCTAAGATTTATAGTTTGGTTTCAGCATATAATGGAATGAGATAAAGTTGCTGATTAAATCATGTATACTTCTTATTTATGTGAAGTTTCTCATAAAACGAATCTTTTTGTTTTATCATTAATCAGGGTAAGCTTACGTACGCCGACCCTCCCAAACCCCACTTTAGGCGGGAACCCCTTAAAGGCCTTGGGATAATAGAATGCTGTTGTAGTGGTTATTTTCTCTTTTCTCTCTTGCCTTTCTCTAATCACAAATTTCTCTATTTTATCTTTCCTTTCTCCACATGCTATCCCGTAGATTGTCGAGTTTTCTCTTTATTTTTTGTCTCCACCATCATGCACCCTCCCTCACTCTCTTGTATCTAACAATAACCCTTGTCGGATTAAAACAGCTCAATATTTAATCAATTATCAAATTAATTCCTTCGCCCATGTTTTTACCGTTTTCCATGTAGACATATTCGAGACCCCAATTTCGGTAATAGATCAAAACATCAAATCTTTTTACTAAACTTCTCAGCTTTCATAAAATGAATGCTCACTTGATTATCCAAGGTCATTTTCCTAAAGTTTCAATCTTTGGTTCTGACTACTGTTTGCTTTTTTGCAGGTCAATGGTAGCATTTTGCCAGCGTCAGTTATTTCATTCTATTGCATGTACTTGTGTTATAGTGGACTTGCTAGTGAACCCCGGGATTATCAATGCAATGGCCTTCACAAGCATTCTCAAGCTGTTTCAACAACTTCACTTACTTTTGGGCTGCTTACTACTGTACTCTCTGTTGTCTACTCTGCTGTTCGTGCTGGTTCTTCAACAACTCTTCTCTCCCCTCCTAGTTCCCCCCGTGCAGGTAAAGTACTGATCGCTATTTTTAGTTTTGCAAGCCCCACACCTTGGTTAGTTTGGCATAAAATAGTTTGTTTTTCTCATACTTGCTGCATTTGTGGTATCTCGCATTTATTGCTGGGTATGTGAAAGTTCATGTTGATATTAGCAAATGTACAACTTATCACCATAATAGTATGATTAGCCAGGTTGTTGTTGACGTTTTTTTCCCTTTCACTCCTTTAGGAAATTGTGTGTTAACATTGATGCCTTTTGAACATGAGATTACTATCAATTCTAAATGTTGATTGAAGCAAAATTGCACTGTTATTTGGTTTCTGCATCATAACGTAGCAAATTAGAATGACTAATTGAACTATTGTGCTTAAACACTATCTATATTGAAATAATAATGATGGTTACATTTCAGACCTAGGGTCAACTTGAGGGTGAGCTTCGTTAGATTTATTAGGATTGTGTTGATTCTTAGCTAGCACTTCCTGCAGAGATAAGTGATATTTGACGAGGGTCTGGTTCGCTATGAGTTCTAATCTAGTTTCTGGTTGGCTCTTTCTGGTTTGGTTTTATTTATAATTAAAATAAGTGTCGTTTGGTATGGTCTGATTGTTTAAAGAATAAAGAGTATAATTACTTCTATATGTTAATAGTTGCTCTTCAGCTGTTGGAACATTTTGTTTTGACATGTTATATGATGGTGTTGAAGAGCTCCCCATGTAAAAACACTAGATTATGCGAGTTATGTGGGCATTGACATTGTATGTTGAATTTGAAGGTGCTGGGAGGCCCTTGCTTCCTCTGGACAAAGCTGCTGAGGAGGAAGAAAAGGAAAATGCAAAGCCAGTCACTTACTCGTATTCTTTCTTCCATCTCATATTTTCTCTGGCTAGCATGTATTCAGCCATGCTTTTGACTGGGTGGTCAGCTTCAGTTGGGGAAACCGGGAAGCTGGTGGACGTGGGGTGGCCGTCTGTTTGGGTCCGGATAATCACTGGATGGGCAACCGCAGCTTTGTACATATGGTCAATGGTTGCACCATTTATGTTCCCTGATCGAGAGTTCTAAGTTGAAGCCTGTATTATATTATCATCGAAATTACATCTCTAAACCTGTTAAGATGGCATGTCCACGTTGAATGCCCTCGTGTAAAATCAAATCATTGCAATTTCTATACGGGAAATTTCGGATTGTATATGACTACCATGTGTGTATACTTCATGTTGTGCGAGGATGCACTGTATTATTCTGTGGCAAACAACTAGACATACAGATACAGGCAAAGTTATAGCCTTATTGGTGAACTTTCCTTGTTGGAGTGACTTTTGAATGGACAAAAGGGGTCACTAGTGACAAAAATGGTTTAACTTCTTTCAAGGGAACAAAGGATGCTAACAAATAAATCAAGAATAGCATAATATAAAGGCGACATGGTGAGAATATATGAATTAAAATGGGATTTGAGGGGTTGAATATATACAATTTTATATATTACTCATAAATAAAAATTGGTAATTATCACCATAATGGTCATTAATGGTGTGACAGCTAAATAATAACATAAAGGAAACATGGTGAGAAAATATGAATTATCTTTTCTGTTTTATAATTTAGGAATTTTTTATTGAGTTTTGTAATAATTAAGAGTCTAGTACTTCTATCTAGATAAATTAGTCCCAAATCTGACCTTAATATTAAAGTAAAAGTCTTATTTTGGAAAGCATAATTAGTTATGGTTAGTTGATTAAATACTGGTTTGGTCCAAATATATATATATATATATATATATATATATATATATATATATATATATATATATATATATATTAGATTGAGTTGTAAGTGTATGCTATCACTTATCCAGAATTAGACTTAACCTATGCTTGAGACTTGGATCCTATATAGACCTGACATATGACCCATTTTAGATTTACAATCTCTAAATATTAATTTTTTTGTAGACTGGATAAGTCAGGTTTGTATTTGGTGTAGTGAAATATAATCGAGTATGAGTTTAATATAATCTATTTTGTACCCATGATTCTATGACCCAAATAAACCTAATTCGGATCCATTAAAGTATGAACATTGCAAGTCTTGAATATAGCCTTGTAAGTGAGTTTATTCTTATTTTTTGATTAAAAAATAAACTCAAGCTCGCGCTCTGAAAGTTGACTAAATTCAGACTGAATGTAACTTGTGACTTATTTTAGACATATTAATTTCAGTTTGGACTCAAAAATTGTAAAATAGCAGGGTAAAATAAAATCATTTTTGACCCTTAAAGCCTTTAAATATGGTGGTTCAATGATTTATAAGTTTGTAATCGAGTTTAGCATTCAAAATTAATAAAACCTGTCAGAATCCATTAGATTTTTGCCTTAAACTTAATTTCAAATATATTAAATGTTGTAAAATTGATAAATTCAGAAGTGGTAATTATTTGTTTAAGACTACTAATTTTGAAAACAAAAAACAAAAATTGAAAAAAGTAATCAACTTTTGTTTTAGAAAATCCAAAACTAAAAATATACGCTTCTATTTTAAACTATTGACATTGGTATTTGGTAGCACATCCACAGTTTAGCCTGAGTACACTAGTATAGATATAGAAATTTGTGTAATGTACGAATTTATTAGTATAAAATATATAAAAATAAAACTTTAAAGAATAATGCAAATATATTATTGTGATTAAATTTATCGAATATATGACATTTTTAAAGCATAAATACTAATTTTTTAAAAATTATCAATCGAATACATCACTTTTTCATTCAATTAAATATAACAAATTCTAGGTTAGATATATAAAATTGTTTTAATAAAATTATGCAAATACTTTATCTAATTTAGTTCTAATTTTAATTAAAAAATAAATTCTAAATTAGATATATATTTTCATGCGATAAAATATCTTTCACTAAAATAATTTCATTCTCCTTACAATTTTATTAATGCCTATGATTTGTAAACTTGTTCGCATTGTCAACATTTTTATTGAAGTACCGTTCAAAATTTACATATATAAATAAAATTTACATTCTATTTTAGTTCTTTATTAAAAAAAACATTTTATTTTAGCACTTACCTAAAATGTTATGCGTTTGCAAAAAATATAGGAAAAGAAGTAACATAGAAAAAACGAAAAGTGTAGCAAATACTCCGAAAATTACAAAGGGGATAATAGTGTATCAGTTAAAGCAAATAGTCAACAGTCATCAACCCAAGATCTCGCAAAGGTCGGGGTTGGAAGAAGGAAAATGGCGAACATACCATTCTTATACTTCCTCACTATAAAAGCGTCCTCATGCTAATTTGCATAAAAAGGGAGGGTGTATAGTTTTATAATTTTGTGAAATTTTATGTCATGACCCTATATTGTGGCTTTTTCCGTAGTAGATAATAAAATCACGTGAAAATTATAAACTTTTAATTTTTTCATGTGGTAGGTAAAATGTTAAATTTTTAATTAAATAAAATACTCATTTCAATTAAATAACAAAAATTCCTACCACATAAAAAAAACTGATAATTTAAGATTAGGACGTAAAATTTGTTTTAACTTTTTTACTCCCAAATTGTAGTATTGACATTGTTGAGGGAAAAAATTCAAAAAATTGTGATTGTGACGTGTAGCCCAAGTCTATATTACTTTACTAGTTTAGAAATGAAGCCTGTATAACCTATGCATGCTATGGCCTATGTACCAGAAAGCTATCACAGCCTAAACTGTTTTAATGAAGTCCACCAGGAATCAGGATTGCGACTTTTCCATTTCTTTGTTCCTTCTCCTTAAACTCAAATTAAACCCTACACCTTTTCCCTTTTTTTCACTTTTTCTAAATTTTTTAATTGGTTAATTTTATATTTAAATTATTTTTAATAATTTAATCTTTTATATGTTTTTTCTCCCATCATATTTAGTAACTTAAATTTAAACCCATAACTCTCATGAACCACTATAATCCCACCTCTCCCTTCACTTAGCCACATAATATACTAGAAATATATATACATATTAAAAATAAAATTATTAAAAAATAATTAATAGATGAAATTATTTATAGCAAGTAAGTAAAATATTAAATTATTTTTAATATTTTTTTAAATTTTTTAATTGAGTAATTGAAGAAGAAAAGATTCAAATCTTATTTCAGTAACGATAAGTAACATATTCTCATTAATTCGTCCTGGATCAAAATTGTTAAAAAAAAAAAATAAAAAAATTTATAAATGTGTGTAATGTGTAGTGTATCCCCTATTTGACCTATTTCCCCTCCTCAATCCACACTCTACAATCCTGAATACAACAACAACAACAACAACTACCCACTTTTACTCTTCCTTAGCCTTCTCCCTTTGCTCTTCCATTCCCACCAGATTTTTACATCAAACTCCCTTCCAACTTGTAAGTTTTTTTTTTCCCCTTATTTCTCTCTTTATTTACATTCCTCTTCATTTTTTTCTTCTAATTCTATGCTTTTGTATGTTCATATGTTCTGCATTGCAATTTGCAAGTGTTCTCTTTTTAAAATCACAATTAATTTGTATTATCCATTTTAGGGAATTATACAATTTTAAAAAAATTATCAGTCTTAAATGTTGTTCTGTACAAGTTTTTGTTGTTTCTTTGCTAAATCAGTTATTTTCTACTAAGCATGCACCAATTAATTCATTAATTATATACTTTTTACAATAAATAATTATCCTATTTCATCAAGTACTCGTATTAACAATTACTCAATTAATAATTAACTTTGAAGAACAAATGTTGGTTTGGGCTAAAAAGTTACTTCTATATGGAAAATCAATTTGTAACCTACTTTCTGTAATTAGGAGTATATAATTGTTTTAGGGTAACAAGAAAAAAGGGTATCAAAATTGGGGTTTTTTTATTACAGAGCAGACTGTAAGAGGGCTACGTATGGGTGAGAATTATACTTATAAACTTATATGAAAATTTGGTATTTTTGTGATAAGCCTCCATTCTAAAATAGGTTTTTTAATTGAAAATATCTTAGTAAATAATGATTATTCGTGAGGTTAATAAATTATTCTAATGTTATTTTGATTTATTTTATTATTATTTTTTTATACGTTATTGATTATGAATTTTTATTTTTAATTGTGTCATGGAAGTAATATGGGGATTTGAGCATCTTCAGTACACCGTAGGATAAATTGATGTCTTAAATGCTGTCTGGTTGTCTGTTTTTCTCTCTGAGATTTGGATTTTTTTTAAAAAAAAAAATATTTTTTTCAGATGGCAAAATTAATTTTATTATAGGCGGAATACACTCATTTTTAGTGTAAAAACAACCCAACTTAATTTTCTTTCCTAATATTATAGTGAACATCGGTGGTGGAGCTCGTAGTGAGTGAAGATTTGCTTATATTTGACCTACACATTGTTTTATCTTATAGGCGGGATACACTGAGTATGTTAATGATGATATATTGTTTTAACTCATTTAGGTTCTAACTGTCCGTTTGGTAGGTAATAATTAACCGTGCTAATGAGAATTGAAACTAGTATAATTTTGGTTGAAAAATCAATTGGCTATCTTAATACTCATATTTGTCCAACTTCAATTATATTATTTTCTTCATTTCAATGCATTACTAACCAAATGGGTCGTCATAATAATTGGTCTTATCGTCTACATAATAAAATTGCCTTCATAAAATCTTGGTAAGCGTAATTTTCTATTTTGGTCATCATCTCCGAAATCTAATTTTTTTATTTTATTTACAAATTTGTTCTCTTCTCATGTTATTATCTATAATATTTAATCTTATTTCCAAATAAAAATAAATAATTAACCTTTTAACATTTTTTTTTGAAGTGATAATTAACCTTTTAACATAATTGCAATTTCCTATCAAAGAAAATTAAATCAGATAATTATTTGAAGATTGAGAAGTTTTGGTATGAAGACGACAATGGCACATCGAAGGAAAAGCTCAGAGGGAAGTGGGGTTTCAGCGTCGATGCAGATGGAATTACGGCGACCTTCGTGCTGCGCCAGACCTGCTTGGCTACTTTCTTCTCTTGCCGGTTAGTAAGTCCTCTGCTTTTACAACCGTTTGATATTCAGTATTTAATTTTAATGGAATTTGATTTGATTCGATTTACAATTATATAAACGCCAAAATTTGGCCGAAAATCGTCTCAAATTGAGACCAAGAGTAGGCCGTCCCAGTTTTATGCGCGTGTATGGCACCCATATACACCCATTCAGTTCCCTCCAAGTTTTTTTTATTAAAAAAATTCAAATTTTTGATTGATTTATTTAGTATCATTATTTGCGGTTAATTCTTTCCTTTCATAACTTCCCTCATCAAAAATTTTCCATTTTCTCTCATTTCTTTATTTTCGTTTTCTTCATTTTCTGATCTTCTTTTATTGCTGTGTACCGGTAATCTTCTTGTTGATTTTCTTTCAGTGTGCAAGCATTCTATTACAGTTTTTGTATCTGAAATTTACACAATTATTGAACTAATTGAATACTTTATATTGATAATTAATGTTTTGTAATGTAACTCAATTATTTGCGTATAATATTCAATTATCTATATAAAAATTAATCTTCGCATTGAATGGAGTCGTTGCACAAGATCAAATGTAAAATTGAATAATTTAGAACTACAAGTCTACAATTGATATATATAAAATATCAATTGAATATGTTAATTTTTAAACCGAGACATTTAAATTGGCATTTGGAATCTATGAACTTATATTAAATCATAGAGAATTCATTGAATACTATATGCTTAAAATTGAATAATTTAGAACTACAATTGATATATATAAAATATCAATTGAATATGTTATTTTTTAAACTTAGACATTTAAATTGGTATTTGGAATCTATAAATCTATATTGAACAACAGAGAATTCGTTAATCTATGCTTAAAATTGAACACTTTAATAGTAGAATTGATCATACATGTATCAATCATATTAATGTTGATATTATCTTCTTTGTTTTCACCATAAACCACCATCATTTGTTCATTATAAATCGTCAAATCTGTAAACAACAGATTATCGTTTTTATATCTATGAACAATATCATTTTACGTATGGTTTTCGTAATATTACCTTCAATTTCGTCTACATATCTTCGTGATGTTTGTAATGTTGTTTCTATGTCTAATTCATTTATTAAATCTTCCATTATAGACATATTTTATGTTTTCTGAAGTTAAAATGTTGATTTTATTTGATTAAAAGAAAGAATTTTCAAGATTTTCGAAAGAATTGAAGATAAAATCTTTTTGATTTGTTTCCTTAATCGTGTGAGTGTTTTGGCGGTATGAAAAATGGGTTTCGTTCATTACTGTTTTTAAATTTGACAGTTTTTATTTTTTCCTGATTTCCTTTTTTTTAATTTGATAATTGAAGATGGGCTGAAATGTTTGGGCTGGTCTCAATTTGAGACCGTCTCTGCCAAGATCGACTATTATGTAAAAAACAATATGGACACAAAAACATCTAACCCAAAATGTGCCAAGAACCTTAAATAAAAAAGTTCTTTTTATTATTACCGTTACATTTTATGAAAATTTACATTATCAATTATTTTCATTACTACTATTTAGTATGAAATTTATTATATTATAGGACAAAAGATAATAGCTCTCCTAGAAACAATAAAAATGAAAATGTGATTATTTAACTGGGACAAGAGTACCTATAATTAAATACTATCTTGGTTCCAAAAACTTCTTTTAGTTTAATAATAATAATAATAATAATAATAATAATAATAATAATAATGATAATATAATAATTATAATCCCTCTAATTCACTGAAAAGAGATATTTATTCTTTGATGCTATTTGCTTATTACTTTTAATTTGTATTTTATTTTTTAATCTGCAAATTAAAACATAGTCAAGTGAGATTTTGTTTAATTTATTTTAATATAAAAATTATTAATATTTACTTTTTATAATATTATGTTATATATAATAAAATATATTAAGTGTTCAATAAGTGTAATTTAGTATGAAAAAACAAATATATAACTTTAAATTTAATTATTTTGAACTGACGTGAATTGATTACCATCAACAAAGTATTTATATCTTGCCACGACACTAAAAGTATACTCTTGCTTTTCTTATGAGATTTCACTATTTATACTTTGAAGTGTTACTTCTCTTTTTTAAGTATTTTTATTTTTATTTTGAAATATATCTTTTTATCATTTTTTTAATTTTGAATAATTTGCGATTTACAATGTTAAAGTTTAAATTTTTGTGAATTATTGTCTCAATTATTTACTTTTTGCAAATTATAGTTATTAAAGTATTAAAATCTACAATATTCAGGTCAAATTATAAAATTTCAACCATTAAAATAGTTGAAATTAGTAAACTTTGATACTTTGATACTTTGATGGCTTTAATTCGCAAAAACAAAACATTAAGACTGTAATTTTTAAAAGTGTTAAACTCTACGTCTAAAATTCGTAAATTATTCTTTAACTTTTAGCCACATATTCTCACTTTTTCACTTTTAAGGGCTACTTGTTAAATGGTTTTTGTTGGTTTTGGCTTTTTGGTTTGTCAAAAAGTCAAGAAAAATATATTTTAACCTATTTAATAAAATTGTCTCATTTACTTTTTGGATGCTATATTCACTTTTAATTTGTATATTATTATAAATAAATAATAGTCAATACCTACTTTTTATAATTTTCCATTATGTATAATAAAAAATAGTCAAAAAAACCGTCTCAATTACTTTTTGGAGTACTTTTTAAGTATTAAATACATACATTGAATAACGTGTAAAAAAATAAATGGAACAATTTCATTGAACAAGAGGGAGTATTTGGTAAATGATTGTTTTCTAAAGCTAAAATGGAAAAGTAGCTTTCTAAATTTTTCAATGATTTTGGCTTGTTAGTTCATTTTTTACTCTAACAAACAGTCAATATCTAATTATACCCAATATATACGTAAATAGTTAATTTATCCAGCTAGTTAAATCAGCCAACTAAAAATAACAAAATTCATTTACCAAACAAACTTATTGTATCCATATAATTTAATTGCGTATATCATTTTCTCAATAGCAAGTGATGGAGCCCCAAATTCTGGATTCATGTTACACACTTTGAACAAACCATTTTCTTAATAGTTCTTAGATTATTAGAAGGATACTTTGAAACAATAGAATATTACTATTAATTGCAAGTATTTTAAAATCAAGTAATAGTGAGGTATTTGGCAATTAGTTGTTGGCTTTTTTGATTAGCTTGTTTGACCAGCTGGAAATGCTGACTGTTTTTGTTGGCTTTTAAGCTAGTTGAAAAAGCCAACTGTTTGTGAAGATGTTTGATAAATTTAAGTATTGACTGTTAGCTATTTATTAGAGTAAAAGTAGACCAATAAGTCAAAAGTCAACCAAAAAAGTTTGCCGAAACAGTTTTTTATTTTGGCTTAATAGCCAGCTTTTCAGCCACTTTAATAGCCATTAACCAAATACCTTTTTGGCTGTTAGATTGTCTAACAAGTCAAAAGTAAAAAATTAACAAAAAAGCTAAGGCAAAAGCCATGTACTAAACACCCTCAGTAATTTAGTCGTATAAATTTTGAGCTGATACCGACCATGAATTTAATAGCGTTGGGCAAGTTGTAAATGGATTGTTGGAAGCTTCATAAATTTGACAAAAGGTTTGAATTGGGTGAAGAATGATGGGCAAATAGTACATGCCCTATTTTTTGCTTTTTCAATAGGATTTATACTTCTTACTCCCTACTCCATAATTGCCTATCTAACTCATAGATTTGCTTGTCCTTCTGTTCTTTCCATTTATTTATGGGGTAGGTAAACCTTTTTAATGCTTTATTTATTTTATTTTATTATTTCATAGAAAGATAATTGACTGTTTGACAAATGACTTTAGAATCCTTGGTTAGTAAAAAAAAAAACTGATTTTTAAGATAAAATAAAAAGATTTGGTATATTGCTTTTTTAATTGACTTTTAATTTGTTGTCTTACTATTTTTCTTATAAACAGCCAAAAATCCAATATAAATTTGTACAACATCTCTATAAATAATTGGCTTAACAAGCTAGCTAAAGCCAGTAAAAATCATCAACATTTTCTACTTAATAAACAAGTCAACTGAAAAAACCAATAGCCTACATCAATACTCAATGGATTTCAAATTCAATTCATTAGCCAGTAGTACTATACTGGTTTATCTGTTTCAAAATTCAATTTTGGTCTAAGTTGTCCTTTTTTTCCTTTTCCCTCTTTGAATTCAGAATGAGTAAAAAAAAAAAATTAAAAAGATGTTATCACTTTTGTTTTTTTGTTGTAGTAAGACTAATCTACTTGTTTGTTGACTTTGTATATAGACTCTTAAACATGTTGAGAGGGAGACTAATAGTGCCCTTCACATCCCAATATGTTGGGACTTGGCAGATACCATACGGTATATGGGCATATACTATTTTTTTATAGCTGACATTTCTCTTAAAAAAACTCTTACGTAAAAAATTATTTCAAAATGAGTGATTTTCGTATTTTTATGTCTCTGAAATCGCTCCTTACACAGTTTGCACAATGACTTAAAAAAAGTGAGAAAATGTTAAAATATATGTAACATATTTTAAGGCTTCAACTATAAGCTTAAGCTCTAATACCATGTTAAGAAATCAATTCAATTAAAAGTTTAAATTTATAATAGAGGCCCTATGATATATTATATATACTCTAACAGAAAATAACAAGATAATTATCATAGGTTTTTAATCCAAGAGAGAAACATTAACTGCTAAGTTATAGAGATGTATAAAAAAAATAAAGGAGCAAACCATATAGAACGAACTAAATTAATACTTCACATAGAGATCGAGAAAGATTAGGTGAAGAAGAGAGTACTTAAAATATAAATGAGATTAATGAATTGAATAGAATTGAATTAAAATAAATACTAAATTGAAAATAAATTCAATTAAATATGTTACTCATTAGAGGGCCATAGTAAATGCAACATATGTACTCTAATTAACCCGTGAATCCGTGACCTTATGTTGCATAGGCTTTTGATATTTCCTCTAATTTTAATTTACTATACTTTTGTTTTTCACGCTATTTAATGTACAATTTTAATTTTTGATATCTTTATTTTCATATGATAAATAATTTTAAAAGATATATTATGAAAATACATATTAAGACGAATCAAACAAGATTCCACTTCACCATGTTTTACATTATTCATGAAAATATATATACCAAATAAGATCAATTGATGAACAGTAATTGCTACAGAAACAGTAGCAACTAATAAAATTAAGAGGAAGTATATGTTAAGATTAAGAGTTAAGCCAACTAAAATATTAAACTGATAATTATAACCTTTAATAAGCTATGTATAATTTTATATGTTAACATAAATATTATTTTATCCTAAATGAAAATAAATTGTAGAACAATTAAATGAAGACATATTTCGTAACTTTTTTTTATGTAATTTCAAGATGAGTAATAAATTTTTACAAAATGTGGAGCATCAATTTCAAATCAATTTTAAATTAAAGTTTTAAAAAAATTCTCCAAAATCCTGGTGCCTAACCGACAAGGGCTAGGAATACGACCTCTCCATTATTTGTGCAGTCTATTATAATTACCCTTCAAAAGGAAAAAAACAAAAGAAAAAAGATTCTTATATTTTTTTTACATATTGCTTTGGATTACTTTTTATTTCTATTTTCATTTCAATTTTACTGTTTTTAATAGTTGTTTTTAGTTTAATAAAGTTAACATATTTTTATTTTTAAAAAATATCGTTGTTTAGTACAGTAACAACTAACAATTCAAATAGCATTGACTTTGAGCTATTTAAATAGGTAGTAGCTATTTAAAGACATTACAACGTGTAAGACTATAAGCTTTTTAAAATTAAAAGTATTCGTTTGAAATTTCTCAACATTTTTTTCAACAAATTATAATTTATCCGTCATATTTATCAAACAATATTACATTATACAGCTAATACTATCATACACCTAAATGTTACAACTACTTTAAATGCTAAGAGCTATTCACACAACTATTTTGCGTAGAACAGACCTAATGTCACCATCTTTTTGTTGGAAAAATTAAATTGTTTTTTGCATGATATCAAATTTCAAATTTAAATTTTCAAATTTATAGTAACTTTTTATTTTTGGGTAATAAGCTTTTTTTTTTTTTTTTATTTTTTACTTTTGATTTCCAATGTTCATGTCTACTTTTTCTCTATGCTTACACTAATACTTTAATTTAGAGGTGTATTTTTATTCACTTCATTACTTTGTGATTTTAAGATACTTTTTTGGTAGGAATAGGAATTAGGAGGAGTAATCTTATGTGAGCAGGGGACAATGAAACTTTTCAATGTGGCATTAAAAATGGTCCACTTACAAATTGTTCAATAATTTTTCATGTGTCTTCAAATTGGCTATTAAATGGCCATTATTTGTTTCTTTTCTGTTGGTTGTTTTTTGCTTGGTGGGTCGAATTTTCTTTTCTTTAACATTCAATAATTTTCATATCTATAATGTATAAGTAATACTAAAACAAAACATGTTTGACATCATCATCTTTTAAATACACTTACGTATCGCTTTCTCATTAAAACTTTTCCCTCTAAAATTTAATGATGATGTCATTGTTGTTAGGATTATTTTTGACTTACTACTTTCTTATTTTAAGTATATTATTATTCTTATTAATTGTTTTTTTTATTTTTAGGTAAAATCGCATTTAATGTATTAGAAAACTATATATTATATTTTATTTATTTCAATTATTTATAAAATGTTTTCAATTTTATTTATTAAATGAATATCATTTAATGTATTGAATATTTGAGATGGTGAAACATAATATACATTTATTAGAATTTGTTTTTGTTATTTATACTCTTGGTTACTTAAATGCAATGATTATTTCTAATATGATTTAGGTTGTGACTATCTTTATATAATTTACTTATATTTTTTATGAGAAAAAATTATCTTTGTCGTTTAAACTAATAAAATAATTTTACATATTTCTATGTATTTATATTTGATTTTAAAGTGTGTTATTAATAATAATATTTAATACTTCTATAAACTAATGTAATAGTTATTTTTGTTAGCAAAAATTGGTATGTTATTTTTTATTAAAAAAACTCATAATTTCGTATTGTACTCAAGGTACGAACCATTTGCTCTTTTATTCAAAATAAAAAACTAAAGTATAAGTATAATTATATTACGCATGATGCAAAATATGATTTAATGTACGTAATGTATAAAACTGTTCAAGAGTGAAACGAAATATAACTATAATTTACAACTTATTTTTAAAATTTTAATTTCTTAATTTACACAAATATGTCAGAAAATTTGATAAAGCCATGCATCGCTATCTAATACTATACTATTCCCTCTATCTCAATTCCCAAAGAAATAGCTTTAAAAATATTTATTAGGGTAAAAATCAAGAAAAATGAGTAAAAATGATAAATGTACTTTTTATGGAAAAGTGGGAACATGTAAATGTGATAAAAAATAAATTAATTATGAGGATGAAAATTAAACAAGGAGTGCAGGTCAAAGTAAAGAAAAAAAAAAGACAAATTCAATAACAAGGACTAAAGAGGAGAATGAAACTAATTTTTTAATGACAGATAGAGTATCTTCTCAACTTAAGAGGCTAGAGCCTATAGGCCATATATGTGAAGTTACAGATACATTTGCTATTAAAGGTCAATTAAAAACGACTTTTTTTATCATCAGTTATCACTAGTTAAGAGAACATAGCAAACTCATTGATGATATAGTAATCCTTAAAGGTTCACCATAATTATTTGACCTAAAAGCTAATGTGTCTATTTTTTGTAGCTAATCATAACAAACTCATTGATCATAATCTTTAGAAGAGTTCACCATAATTACCCAACTCATGAAATGTAAATCAATAGACATAATTGAACTAACTTATTGCTTGTTTTTTTTATAATTATATTCCTAATAGTTGAAAGATTTCTCTTTCACTCTTATAACAAAATTTCGATTTTCACAATCTACCATAAAGATTAATTTCCCTCCCCTTACCTGTAGGGGAATTCTCTAACCTTATCCAAAAAAAAACTTTTTTTTGGAACTTTTCCAAAAAATGAGTTGGACTTGTATATCTAAGTTTCATCTATATTGATCATCTAAATAATTATTAGAGCTGTTCATTTGAGTTGATTTCGAGTCACATGGATCGGGTCAGTTTTAAATCAAGCCTTGTGTCCACATTGATTTTTACATAATTTTAAATTCATTTTGAATTCGAGTCAAGTCAGGTTCGTTTATAAACTCGAGTTAAGATCCAGTCGTTAGGTCTATTTTGAACACTTCTACTTATTATGTGTTATGGTAGTAAAAACATTATTTTGTTGCACATATTGCAGAACTAGACCAGAAGATAAGAAGCTTAGTCCACAGCTCCTATACTGAGAATGAACAAGCAGATACATTTGCACAAAGAGCAGAATCATATTACCAGCAACGCCCACAATTGCTATCACTCCTCTTAGACCTCTACAACTCGTATCTTTCCTTGGCTGAACGATACTGTCAATCGCTACATAAGCATCATAATCATCAGCCTATCGTTCACCACAGGGCGTTTTCCTTGTCTGACAACCTCTCGGCTTCATCTTTCTATGATAATCATAGCGAAGAAGACTGCCAATCGGAGGCTGAAAGCTCGCTTTCCTACCAAGTTTCGTGTAGATCAGTTTCGGTTGCTAGTCAATACAATCAATGTGATGAGATCGTACTTGAGTTAGTCGTCAAAAATGTTGAATACAATCTGTTAGTTGATGAACTCGGGATGATGGAGAGACAGACCCATGAATGTTCGAGGAAAATAGACTTGCAAAGGAGTCTCTTAGAGGTTCTAGAATCGGAGAGGATGATTTTACTGAATGAGAATGCGGGATTGAGGTATAAGGTTGGTGCGCTAATTGAAGAGAACAAGGGATTAGCTTCTGAGTCGATGTTTATGAAGAGGAAAGCGGGGGAATTAGCGAGGTGTGTGTTGAAGATGAGGGAGGATCATCGAGTTTGTATGTTAAGTCGTAAAATTGAGGAACTTCAAGGGAAAATTCAAGGGTTAGAGAAGAGAAACCGAGAGTATTATCAAAAGTTGGTGACACGAGAGAAATTGCAATGCGTTTCGTGTAAAGAAGGTGGTGGTACGAGTATGGGTGAAGTGTTGAAGAGCAAAGATAGCATCGTCGAGGGTGTGAGCACCGAGACTTGCTTTCAAGGGGAGAAAGATCAAACAAGTATCACTAAAAAGAGTGTTAGAATCTCTAAGTTTTGGGATAAGGTTAAGAATTCTGAGTTCTTGTTCCTTTGCAAACCTAATCCCTCCAAGTCTTTTGGTTAATGATCTTAACAATGCTAGGATGCTTTTGAATCTAAGAAATAGTATGATGCTTATAGTTTGGTAGGGTTTGGGCGTCTCTTTGACCGTATTCCTCTCGCTCCACCTGATCCTGCCATTAAGTGGAAACTGGATATGATTTTAGGGTATGGTATAGTTTGATAGGGTTTAAATCTCAATCATATGTTGGTGTATGAGATTATGGTGTTAGCTGAGGTTTTTAGGAAATCAAATACTTCAATGTATGGCATTGCACCAAGTATTTAGTAATTGCAACTAAGTATTATAATCATATTTTTTGTACTTGTTTGATCACTTGCATCAATGATAAATGGAAAACGATCACATTTGCAGTTTAGCTAGTCTTCTGAGAGATGTCTCTATGACCTAGCCTATTAAAGCTTAATACCTACTTATTATATTCTTAATGCCTAGTTACAGTATCCTTAATACCTACGTACATTATTCCCAATGTCTATTTTCATCATCTTTAATGCTTATTTATTGTATCCTTAATGCTTACGTATAATATCCTTAATGCCTACTTACATTATCCTTAAATGTTTAGTTACATTATTCTTAATGCCTGTTTACATCATCCTTAAATGTCTATTTATCATATCCTTAATGTCTACTTACATCATCCTTAAATGTCTGTTTATCGTATCCTTAATGCTTGCTTACAATATCTTAAATGTATGCTTATAATATCCTTAATGCCTACTGAGTAAGCGTGCAGTGTTTATAATATCTTAAATGTCTTATTACAATATTCTTAATGTCCTCCGAGTAAGCATGTAGTACTTACTCTATATTTTTCGCCGATCTAATTAGAGATGGTCTCTCAAAGAGATCGTTTCTCACAAGAATTTGTGTTTGCCGCTATGCTCGTTTTTAGGTTTCGAGTTTAATTTGTGTAAATAAAAAGAAATTAAGCATTATGACATTAAGATGTGTAATTGTAAGATGATATTATTACTCTCGTACATGAGTTCTAAAAGTAAAAATTTCCATATAAATATTTCTAATAAATATATCAAGTGTGTTCATAATTAGTAGTCACGAAAAAGTTTCAATGTACATTTTTTAATGGGAAATCACTAATAATATCTACACTAATTTATTGAGAATAAATGAGCCTTCTTATTCTCGATTAGGGATGGTTATGGGTTCGGGACCCTGTTAGACTCGCCTCGAACCTGCCTCTTCTTTAAGGGTTTGGGTCTAATTTTTTGAAACCCACTAGTTCCAGGTCGGATCTGAATCTAAAAAATAATTAGCGAGTCCGAATCCGAAGAATAGTATTCGAACTCAGACCCTACCTCTAGACCCAGACCCGAACGTAGGGGCATAGGGTAACCTACCCATCAATAACCATCATGTTTAAAGTATTTTGTTCATATGTTAAGTATAAGGTAGTATTATAAATTAATTAATTAGTTTGTATTAACTAGCTGGATATAGATTTGAGAGTACTAAAAATTGATTACTTATACCTTGTTAGGGTACAATCCTATTTATATAGGTTATTGACTTGGATATTAGGATAACCCTAAAATCCCAACTAATTTTACATTCAATTGTCGGCACTTATTGATATCGTATATATACATAAAATGGTTGTAACTTGTAAACTCTTCAATTCCCTGTCATTTTGAATTGCATTATATGACTTAAAAAACTAACATATTTGAGTCGTAATAATATGGTTCAAACTTAAAAGGACCAGGAGAATAATGGTGGACGTTTAGGGCTCCAGTTTGATTCCACAACTATTTACAGGGCTAATTCACATCCATAAAAAGGTGAGGAGCATTCTTGATTAAAGAATTGGGGGATTTGCTATATTTCCCCTTTCAAATGGTATCAGTACATGTTATATTGTAATAGCCATGAACTAACTAGCAAGCATACCCAAAACAAAATAAATGCATTGAAGCAGCGGCCTAACTCTCAATAAGCACTTTTATATCTTCACTTTCAGCATGATGCTCTGACCATCAAACTCGAATAACAACAGCGATAAGTTAACTAACGGAACATGGCCCTCGAATAGATGTTCTACTTAGTAACTCCAGATGTTTTCACTGTGAAACAAGTAGCAGGATCTATTTTTGGAGATTACGATGAACTCATTTGGCAGTATCACAAGTCGGAGCAATTGCAAAGATCTTTCATTTCATCTGGGATCAGCTTTCGTCCTTTGACACTGCATAAATATGGAAATATAGAATACAAAGAGGCTATTTAATCAGAAGAACACGGCTTAGGTAAAAGGGGGAACATATCCGGTCTTAAAGGCTGCCAATAGTCAAATTAGAAAGCTCTTTAGAGTAGTTACATTGTACAAAAATAATGTACACACTTTCGGAGATACCTTGATTCTACAACAGAAATAAAGGGAATCAATAGGAAATTATCAATCCTTAACTCACAAACTAGTGGAAATTATCCGAAGATCACTTTCAACACTTGTGGCACAAGGTAACACATGGGTGAACTTTTGTATGACTATTTATCATGGAATAAGATCAATGTAAATGTACGACGCCCACTACATGCTAGGAAAAAGGATAGTATAAAAACACGAGCATTATGTGCATAAGCAAGTTTGTCTCACATAATTACTTGAAAGTGTTTTTTTCTTAAATAGACAGATATAAATGTCAGAGGTAGAAAGCCCAAAAAAATCCCACAAGAACTAGGCTAATACCGGCGTGGCTTCAGCAATATATTCACTAGAAGACAGATGCATATCTACAAGATCAATATGCAATGGACTCAAGACTTAAAATATGTAGTTCAATCAAAGCAAGACCAGAGCACGATTAAAAAAACAATATTTAGGTAAGACACAAAAGGCATATATGAAAAATAATAGATACCGCAAACAGTAGAGAAGATCAACCTGCAAACTACAATTTCCTGGTCCCTCAATTGAGCTACAGAAGATATTTACATAACCAATATTATATGCATTTAAATTACAAAGAAACACAACCTGGACAGCATAGAAGATCTCCATCTTAACTACTTCAGCAAAATTCTCAATGAGTTAGTTAGACATTGTTGTAGAAGCCATTTTTTCTTGAAGCGCCTGAATTCGAGCCTGTTCAAGAAAAAGTGTAGCTCGTGATTCGTTAAGAATTCAAAAGCAGCAGATTGAGCTATGGAATTTGGAAAGCTTATATTATCAAGTAATTCGGGAGGTAAGGTCAATGTAATTAAGGCCAAGAGAGTAGGGACACAATCATCTTACATTACAACATATAGCAGTTTCTACAAAATATCCAATCCCCAACTTAACATTATAGACTTCAAATGTATATCTTTTACAGATCTCAAAACCACAGCCAACGCTGAAGACGTCAACTAATTAGTTGGTGAAACTTTTAGTAATGTATATCCCATAGTAGTTGCATGCGTAGCTGCTCCACGAGCAAGCATAACAGTAGACTGAACAGCACACAAGTTGGAGTGAAATTACCTTGAAACCTTTAGAATGACGCAATGCAGGATCAGTCTCCAAAGCCATGCCATAAGATTCCTCAGCAGCTTCTAGTTGATCCATGGCTAGAAAAACATCACCTTGGCAAATATAACCCTATGATTTTGCGGACTATGAGATATCTCCAGCAAAAGAGTACGCAAGAATATGTATTATTGCAGTAAAATTTTCAAATCCTGGTTACTTGTCTTATGCATTCAGCCTAAACTCTGCATTAAGTTGCGAGACTAAAACAACACTTCATAATTCATTCACCACAAGTGATGGAAGAATAAAAAGAATAATTCATTCACCACAATCATGGATAGGAAAACAAAACATTGAAAAATGCAACATGAGGGGAGAATGGGGCACTATTGGTATGTAAATACTGCATCATGTTATGACAGCATTTTATTACCTCAGTCCCATCACGTGGCTCCCACCTAGGTTCCCACTTCAGATAAATGTGAAGTGCATATGAATTAACAAGTCATTTTAGTCCATTATCATCTGCAGCACTTGGGGACTGATTCCTTTTTTTTTTGTTACTGTTCATTGTTCCTTGTTATAAAAATCAACATTCTGGAGCACTGCTGACCATACTATATACATAGTGCATGAAACACATGGATATCACCTTACACTATTGAACTTAATGTGAACAGGCTCAGACCACAATCCTCAATTGAATTTTGAAAAAGTAAAATAAATAAATAAATATACACCATTGTCCAATCTTCTAGACAGGTAAAGTAGTTTCAGTCCGAAGAGGCAATTTTAAAACCACAAATTTTCACTACAAATCACCACCCACCTCAGCATAATTTGGGGCATATACTATAGCTTCTTTAGCATCTTCAAGAGCTCCGCTGAAGTTGCCTAAGGCCAGCCTTGCAGCAGACCTGAATTGGGGACAGGATGCTCACTTACTTGGTGGAAACTGCTGCTAAACTACGAGATGTACTCACTGTTTTATGATAAAAATTGGCTTCGGAGGAGAAGACAACAAGAAGCATCCCAAAGACAGTACTAATATTTTAGAAGATTGCAAAGTAATTCTATCAGTTGCCTAAATCAAATTGCATAATTCACCACTTACATAACTTTTCCTTACAAGTACTTGTATATTCTGCATGAAATAAGACATTTACTAGCACAAACCTGCCCTTGTATGCAATATGGATCCCTCCTATTGGATGAGCTTCTACAGCCTGAAATAACATGCGATGGTCAGCCTTTCCAAATTCCACCAATATTGACTTATTCATGTTATTCAATTTTTAAAATCTATTATTATAACTGATTTCCTCCCAAATAAAGTTTCTCATTAGTTTTTCCAGATCGTTCACAATGCTGCAAGGAGCTTTGAATAAGGATAAGTAGTATAGAGGCTAGGTATTCAAACAATTCTTGATAATTGTAATTCTTCCCCCTAAAGAGAAGAAAGCCTTTTTCCAACCATCAAGCCTAATAGACACCTTCTCAATGACCGGTGACCCAAAAAATTTTCTTCTGGGATTGAGACCTAAAAGAAGGCATAAATAGGTAATTGGAAATTCGATCACTTTACAAGCCAAGTTGGTCAAGTGCTTCAAATTTCTATTCCCAATGTTAATATCTTGATGCTTGATTTTGCAAAATTGATCTTAAACTCAAAAGGAACGCAAATAAAGCGAGAATATCTAAAGTGTTTATTAAATTTTTCACTGTTCCCAGATACGAATAAGATCGTTTCGTTCGCTTATTGAAGCTGGTTGATGGTCACATCCTCTCTTCCTAATTTAGTACTTTCAGTTATTATTTAGTGTTTATCCTTCCTTTCCTAGATTGACTTATTTCCTTTCTATTCTTTTACTTTATCTTTTCCCCAACTTATGTTTCTTAATTTCATTTTGGAAGCGAGCATATACAAGGCAGCTCTGATTCTAAAGTACTCTTTATTTCTATTTTCTTCTACATCAACATCATACATTCTGTATCATTTGCTAGATACACGCAAAACATTGGCTAGCACGGTAGCACCTATCCTAAAATTTGCTCAAAGCTATTTCATAAAACATTAGAGCAAAAAACTTAATTATCTAACCTTAGTTTGAACACCCTCAAATGGCCAAATTGCAAAAACAAAATTAACCAAGGCAAGTAAAGGAAAAAAATACAGGTTGCCGTTTTAAAGTTTCCAAGCTAACTCAACATCAAATGTTTAACTAAAATGGCATAAACTACTGCATAATCACATATTGTACTGATGACCCATTAAGAAGATAACTCATTACAAGCAAAAAAAAAAAAAAAAACAATAGAAAACTGTAACATCCTCATTTTTTCCAATCTACTCAACTTCAATTGCATGTAGCCATGTAGGGATGTTCTAGGCATATGTAAGATCACACAAGTCCCCATAAATTGAATGGTCTACAAATTAGTTTACTTTAGTTTATATTGCTATATATCTAGTTTAATTACTTGTTCTAGGCCCTAGAATTGCAAAAATATGTAAAATAAACTGGACATCCGAACTACTAATAATGAGCATTGCTCCGTCCCTAATTACATTCGCAATTTAATAATACCTGAGAGAATAATGCCTCAGCTTCAGAAAAATTCTGCCTTTGAAACTCATTCTCAGCCCTTTTTCTCAAAGCAAGAGCATCCAAACTCCTCTTTCCAAGATCCCCACAGTTATCTCCAACACCACAAACATCAACCATGAGCTGAGCAGCACGAGCGGCAGTCCCGCAGTGATTGATTATTGCTGCGGGAGGCAAAACCACAAGGTTGGGACCGCTACCGCATCGACCCAGACATCCACAAGGATTGATAGAGACATGAGAAGGTGAAATTCCAATTAGGGTTTCAAGAATTTGATGCGAACCTTGCTTCCTGCAAGTCCTATTAGTGCACACCCTTATCTCAATGTTCGAATTGTTAGAAAGTGAAGGTGATGGATGGTCAGTGGATTTACAGGAGATACAAGAAGATAATCGGAGAGGAGGACAGAGATTCAAGATGAAATTGGTATGCATGTTGGAGATTTTCATTCTGCTCATCCTCCTTAAGCTTGACGGACCAAAATTACTTCGAGGAGAATCGGAATTGGAGGGTGTTCGAAATCGGCAAATTTGAGCTTATTTTGATACGGAATTGGGTAGATCAATAAGTCAATACCAAGTTTATTAAAATAGCTGGTTAAAATAATTTATTAGTTGTTTTGAATAATTTATTGGTTGTTTTGAACAAGCTAAATTAGTTATTGTAATTCGCTATCATCCGTTTACCAAATATTCTTTTATCTCACTTTAAAATTAATATCACTTTTGGAGTTAAAATATTGAGTTTGATTCTCCTTCTCACCCTTTATAAAAGCTTGAATAAGTCATATCAAAAAAGATAAAAAAATTACGACTAGTGAAATTTTTGATTTGATTAAAGCCTTTTACACATACACATTATAAATTATCATATTATCTTCTATTCAGCATAAGTATAATTTTGACTTTTAATATTATTCACGGCTATGTTTATGTTGTTTGATTCATCTCAATAAAAGTTATTAATCTTAAATTTTTATAATATTCTATAATATAAAGGCAAATTACAATATATTCTATAAAAAAAAGTTGAAATATTGATTGCTGATTTAGAAAAATCAACCATTGATTCGATACTTGAAGCAATACTCCCAATTTAGCTCATGACTAGAAATTTAGTCAATAAAAGAGTTTTCTTGGACGTATAGTCTTATCCAATCAAATATTTATGTGCTACACAGCTGGTTGAACGGTTCATTACTAAGAAAATCAAAACCATAAACAAAACTTGCATGTAAAAGTAAGATCAACACTCACTTTGATTATATATAGAGATCATATATAAGTTTCTTCTACAAACACATACTCTATATTACAATATATTCAACTTTAAGGTCTCGTCATTTATATCTTTAAATCTATTCTTTCACACATATACAATCTCATATAAGATTGATGACCTAAACTAATTTACACTGAACATATAACTCGGTGTATAAGGCCTCCCCACAGAGCGCAGAGTGAACATGATCGTAACTGATTTACACTGAACATACAATCTCATATAAGACTCATATATTCAAATACCAAGATAAATTTTTAACTGATTTACACTAAACATACAACTTGGTATATATAATACAACTCGGTGTATAAACCGCCCCTACAGAGTGAAGATGATGTATCGTAACTGATTTACACTAAACATATAATATCATATAAGACTTATATCCAAATACCAAGATGACTGATATACACTGAACACACAACTCGGTATACTAATCGTGCTTACAAAGAAAGATATAGGAAAAGAGACAAATCTTACCCTACATTTGTATTTGTGTAGTCAAGAAAAAAAGATTAACCCTAGTTATTAAAGAGCACGATTAATGGTGTCCAAGAAACGTTGATGAGACTCAAGTCTCTGAAGACGAATATCATGTGTAAAACGTGCAATAAAAGCATCAGCTCTTTTCTTAAACTCATCATGAAAAGTCAACGCCGCCATTTCCATAGAACTCCAAGCTCTACCATGCGTTGACTTTTCATGAGGAGTTTGTAGTCCATCATAATTATTTCTTCTTTCAATCATATCTCTAAAACTATGCCATTTCTTCAACTCAACCTTTACTCTATACTTGCTTAATCCCCCTTTCTTCTTATCACCACTACTCCATGTTTCACTTTTTTTCAAATGGGGCCCACTTCCCTTTTCTTTTGACCCCATGATTGCTTCCCATGTTGCTTCCAAGCTGTTGTCTTCTTCTTTTTCTACTACTTTTTTGTCTACTACCTCTTCTTCTTCCACTTCAGGCTTAGCTACTCTAAACGACGTCGTCTTTGTTTCTAATCCAAGGGCCTTTTCATGAGCCTGATCTGTTTCTGATCAACAGATAAACAACGATCATGTTTTATTCTGGATAATTTTATTACTACAATAAAATTAATTTTTCGCGATATAGAATTTATTTACATTTAAAAAAATATCACTGATTAATGATTAATAATTTTAATTTTAACTTTCACCCTAAAGAGATGTCATCATACTTTATTAATTTGACCTTTAATGACATATTTAATTGTTACTATAGTCTCTGACATTTATGAGAAATGTCACTAAATCTTATGCCGCGAAAAAGCTTTGGTATTATTTTTTTTATGCTGCTAAAGGTAACTATTAAATTTCACTAAATCCACCACATATACCATTAGAAATAGAAATTTAATGTATTGACATTTAAATTAAATATCACTAAATACATCTCACTAAAAAGTATATTACTCCTATGTTGTAATGTACAGTGGTTAAAATTATATATATATATATATATATATATATTATAAATAACTTTTAAGTAGCTTCCTATTAATAAGGTAGGGTAAAGGTCAAATATAATCTTACCCTTACATTCTGGTTCTGGATGTACATGTGCCAGATTTTCTGATGAAAATATACTACTATTACTGTTCTTGTTGAGACAGTCTTTTAGTAGTGGTTCTGCAGGAAACGACGCCGTTTCATTCTTTTCTTTTACTGTTGTAGTGAAAACAGGTTCATTTTCTATTAAGGAAGAGAATAAAGTCCAGAAGGTATTATTTTCATCATCAACACAAGATGCTTCTACTTTTTGCTTCAATGATGAGTACACATGATCATCATTATCATGATCATTATGATCATAATCATGAATATTATACATGGGTTTTTCTAATTTGGTGTATTTTTTATGTGGTTTGAGAAATGGATTATTGGTTAAAGAAGAAATAATAAGGATTGAAAGGATGATGAAATTAAAGATGATATAAATTAACTTAATTTGTTTAATTGAGCTCCAAATATAAAAGAAGCTAAAAATTAAAAATGGGAATAATACATGTTGGAGAAATACAAGTAGCATCAATAAGCACATCACTGCTCTAACTGGTTTTCCTGATATATTAATATACTCCCATATTACATGATATAATTCCATTATTACATGTAATTAAGATTTGATTAGCAAGAAGAGATTTGATTAAGGAGTTGGATAAATAGGGAGAAGATGGAGGAGAGACTAATACTTTTTTTGGAAAAGGTGTAAAGGGAGAACTTTATTGCTACATACAACTATTATTTATAGAGACTAATCTATTCTCACATCATTTACTAATTCTTTGCGAACCATATATTAAAAAAAGCGAATTATGGTCGATTTTAGGTTAAAAGTAAAGTCATTTTCAACGAATTGCAGATTTAAAAACTGAATTAATTTCAAATCATGTTACACTAATTAATTAATCTGTAGACTAGTGGATCTTGCACCCTCCGTTCCGTTTGTTAAAGTTGTTTTCATTTATCATTTTGAGTTGTTCTATTTGTTGTTCATAGAAAAACATTCTATTTATATCACAAATTTTAGACAAAATTAACCTTGTTCATCATTATTTTAATATTTTAATATACTTATAGTCTTTATATATTTCTCACTAATTTTATTAAAATATTTTTTAATAGTTAAGGTCTCTAAATATTTTCACTAACTTTCTTTTAATAATTTTTATATGTTTATGGTACTCACTTTTCATCTATCAAATTTATTATTTGATAAAATAATTATTTATTAATAAATAATTTTATTTTTCTTAATTCTTGTGAACATACTTTGTGAAAATTTTTTTAATAAATGAAAAAAAGTAATATGTTAAAATTAAGGCTATAGCATTGTTGTAGTGATGGTGAATGATAACTAATCTATTGATCAGTAAGTTTATTTTTGATATTTTTCACCTTTTTAATTTTATAATCAACTCCTAATTGTTTGGAAATTGATTTTTTTGAAACATTTAGACATTGATGGTGTCACTAGTCACGTCACTTCACTTTAATTATTGCTTGAACTAAGTGATTCATAGGCCGTAACCTTATTACAAGAGCGTGATTTATTGTCTTTCAACCCTATTATATTGGTATGCACATATATATTTTGAATTTCTTATTATAATTTTTAGGAGACTGAAATACTGAATATGGTGATGGTGATGGTGATGAGTGAAATTAAGAATAGCTCGACTTGAAATTATCCACATAAAAAAAATTAGATCATCAAGATATTTGAATACACTAAAAAATTAAAATTGATCCAACCAGATTAATCATAACTGAAACATTATGAACATTCGAATATACACCTGTATACCCTCGTCTCTTTAAATTTACTACCTTAATGACATAGAAAACTCTCACGTCAATTTAGTAATATAACAAATTTTAAGAAATATAAAAGTTTGTATATTTTAAGAAATTCTTATGTATAAGAAAGAAATACTCTATTCATTTAAATATTATGTTTCACTTTTATTTTACACGATGTAGTGTTTTAATTAGAGTTCTAATCCAATTATGACGTGCCATTGCTGATGTAGGAGTGTCGACACAATTAATTAATACTATAAAAACAATAATAAAAAAAAATAGTCCAATTTGATTACAATATAAAAAAAATGTATAAGTTTGGCAAGAAAGCTAAAAAGATTTGTTTTCTCCCCCTACTTGGATAATACGTCTTATAATGCATCCTATTGAATTCAAGCATTTAGTCAATACTCGATCCAACTCCATCTTTATAATATTCTCCCTTGAAATGTTTTTATTTTCTTTAACATTAAATTTGTCGTATTTTTATTTTTGTTATGATTTTTTTTTAAATGTTCATTTAATAATTTTAATTTATGTTTTCATCTTATTCGCACATTTCTTATAATTTTCTGATTTTTACTAAAAAACTGCTCTTATATGTATTAGATGGACTATTTAACATATATGTAAGGCGAGTATCTAGATAAGTCCGTTTCATATAATAATTTGCGTTTACAAAAATACCACTTACCCATTTATTCTTACTTTTTCTACCGGTTATCATCTGGGTAAAGTTAGTGAGACAGAGAGAGTATTTTTTTTTTTATTAAGGGAAAAAAAACACATATAGATAAGCTTAGATACACTTTATGGGGTATTATATTAAATAATTGAATCATTCAACAAAAGTTAGATATTAAGTAAAGCATCAGTGTCGTCATTAACACTAATATTGTAAGTAATTAGTAAACTCACCATTAACTCCACGAAATTTCACGAGTCAATCACAGGAAAACGCGCAGGATGTTTTGATTTCAACTGCATCATCAAATCATGACTTTTTTTACTTTATTTATTATTTCTATATAATCGGACTTTTCACATTGATGAAGAATATGACATTTCACATTAATTAATTCATTTTCCTTCGATTTTTATAAAAAATAATTCAAGTGAATCTGCGGATAAGGAAAAGTTTTTATTATTATTTCTATATAATCGGACATTCACTTGAAAACAATTTGTACTACTCTGCTCTCTTTGATTTGTATCAAAAAAAAATTAAGTTATTTTTAAGAAAGTGATAATAAATGAAAAGAGAAAATTAATTGTGTGGATAAAATTATAAGAATTAAAATGTATGGATGAGATTAAAAAAAAGAGGTGAGTCATTGTCCAAAAATAAAAAAGATGCAAATTAAGTGAGACGGACCAAAATGAAAAATACTACAAATTTAATAGGACGGAGGGAGTATTACAGAATGGTTGTTGTGTTAACCATGAAAATTGTATTGCGGAACCATTTGTGTTGTTTTTATCGTGCTTCATGTCAAATTATGGTGTCTTTAGCAGTGTCGTACCGAATCATACCGTGCTTGGGCAGGCCAAGTGCCAGCCCAGCTCAACACTCTCGTCTTTTGTTGTATATAGACATATGGGTCGGGTCCTTTTGGGTCGGGTATTGCCGAGTTTGGATCGTGCTCGGGTCGTCCCAACAAGTCAAGGATTTTAAATATATACATATATTATTGTTATTATTATTTTTCCAAAAAAATATAGTATATATTTGTTAATTTATTATTTTTAAAGAAAATGATGTTGACTCAAAATATAAAAATTGACTAAAAATATAGTGAATCCCAACTATAAGTAATAGTGTGCAACTGAAAATGATAACATAAAGCCAAAAAGGATCAAAAAAGTTAGATTTGACCCAAATTTTCCGGTAATTTTAGATCGGATTATTTTTGAATTACAAGTAAAAAATTTCGTGTTGACTCACTAATTTTCGATTAGATTTTAGTAAATTCACATTACAAGTCTAATTCACCATCATCATACCCCGTGTATTCCACTCATGAAGAACTATGATCAGGGTTTGAGGAGGGAAAAATGACGGCAGCTCATACCCATAGAGAAGAGTGCGGTCAAAAAATCCCTCAGCTCAAGAAAGGTCTTCAAATTACAAGTCTAATTATATGAGTATATTTCTTCCACACAAATATATTTAGTATTTTTTTTGAGCAAGTAATTTAGAAAATATCAAATCAGAAAATGCTTCTGCGCATTTATAGAAGTCCGTATACTTGCAATTAAGAGAAAGGAAAACAGAAATTCAAAAAACTTTCCAACTTATTTGATATGAATGGAACTATTTTTGAGTTCGTTACAAAACTACACAATATGCCGTATAAAAGACATGGTGCTAAAACTATTTACCTACTAAAATTATTAATACAAATTTTTCGCCATCTTGAAAGAAAATTAAAATTCTGCATCTATCACCGAAACAGTAAAATTTACGAAATGAAAAAGGCCTATGTTTTCCTGAAACCGTATTCGTCTTGTGTACCCAAGAGAAACCGGTTCACTCGGACAACTGCTTTCACTTTCTCCGAATTCTATTCTTTACTTTAACTATTCTACGGTTTGCTTTATTATCAACACCACCACTTCCGACTGAAAAACTCCCAGCCCCTCCAGTATTTTGTTCTATACTGCCAGAGGGCTGAAATGGTGTGTTCTGGGGACCAAACTGATTCTGCTGCCCACCAAATTGAAATGGACTCGCTGTGGATGGTGCAGGTGGTGCTCCACCAAACACAAAGCCACTTGATGGCGCAGAAAAAGGTGCACCAAAAACTGGAGCTGTAGGTGTTGAAACTTGAACAGAATCCTCGGCCATACTATGTTCCATGCTCATTTGATCATTGTTTCCGACAGGTGTTGAACTACCAAATGTTGGCTGAGAAGGAAAAGGCGTAGTGGGAGCAGTAGACGTTGGCATAGCAGGTGAGGGCGATGAGAAAATAGAAGCCGCTGACGAGCTAGATCCAAATACGAATGGGGCAGTTTTGCTGGCTGTTGAGAAGGTGGGCGTAGCTCCAAACACAATTGGAGTGCTATTAGTAGCTGCAGAAGTCCCGGGAGCATTTAGTCCAAATGTAAATCCAGTGGAATGTGATGTTCCAAAAGGAGCAGTGGGATTAGGAGATTGCCAACCAAACATGCTGCTTGAACTGATAGGTGCAGTCACTGTAGAACTTGAAACACTTGATCCTGATGTAGAGCTTGAAGTGAATGGATTAGAAAATGTGGATGCGCTAGCATTGAAACCGATGGAACTACTGGCAGGTGCTTGAGGAGTAAAGGTAAATCCATTGCTAACTGGATCAGAGTTTTGGGTTGCACAACTGGCAGGTTTAAAGGTTGAAGCATTAAATAAAGAACCGGCGTTTCCTACACTAGCGATTCCAGAAGGTTTAGCAGTGAAGAGGCCGCTAGTCACATTGCCAAATGCAGTGTCATTTGATTTTGCTCCAGATTTTGCAGCTGATTTAAAAGCTGTAGTCACCACTGTTGATGAGATAGATGATACTGCGGTGAAACCAGATTGAAAACTAGACTCGAACAATGCTGGTGCAGCAGTTGTTGAGGATGACAAGTGATTAGTACTGCTGCCAAAAGTGGAAAATTTGTTTGTGGTAGGAGTTCCTGCAGTACTAGCAGCAATTGAGGTGAATAAAGCATTACCATTACTGAAAGAGAATGGTGCAGACACGGATAAAGGAACAGGACTCTGATCATTTGAAGTGCTTGATACTTGAATGGGAGACGATGCGCCCATTGGCATTGGTGCTACACTGCGTAAGCCATTGCTAACCGGTGCCCCAATAGACGGTACTCCAGATGAAATAGAACCTTTAGCAAAGCCCACCACAGATGAAGGGGTGTCCATTTTCTCAGACACATCAAAGCTGATATTCTTGTCAGTTCTATCATGTTCATCTGTTTTGGCTACAGCACCAGATGCACTGACAAAAGAAGCAATAGCAATCAGTATTTTATGTTAAACAGAAAGGTACAGAATACTACATCAAAAGCGCACAAACTAGCATTTTTTTTTACATTCCTTGAATAGTATTCATTACCTGCTTGGCAACTCGGATTTCATGTCTTTCACAGACGCAGATTGCACAATGGAGGACGGAGAAAACAATTTTGGAGCAACATTGGCACAGTTTGAGCTAAAAGCAGTAATTTCGTTAATTTTTCCACTCCGTAAAGCAGTTTTATCCGCCGCTACTGCTAACAGAGGAGAGCTCACAGCTTCTTGTGTGCTATGGTTGGTTGCAGATGAGCTTGATGAAGCAACAGGGAAAGAGAAGGCAGTACTTTTTTGGGTAGCAGCAGACCCATCAGGTAGAGACACTTTTATGTTTGTGCTCAACAAGTTTGTCGATGGATTTGCTTCTGGAACTGGAGGCCTTCCAGCAGAGCTTTTTGCACTTTCAGGAGCATTAAATGAGATTCCAACTGATCTTTCAGCCAATGCATGGCTTTCCACCACTTTATTCATTGGAGTGCAGGCACCACCAACTGCATTCACTTCATCCAGCTCCAAATAATCCTACCAAATCATCAACATAGGAAACTTTTATTTAGAATACTAGAAATTTTAATTGAAGGCATTTACAGAGCAAATATGCTCGTTCCAAATTTACAGATTGCTCAATTATCAGAAACTATTTGCATTCGACACCATGGAGTAGAAAGCTTTAGACAAAAAAACATGCAAATCAATTTATTAAAGAATAGTGGATGCAGAAAAAAAAATTTTCCATTGCAATCACACTTGTGAAACAAAACAACCCAGTGCATAATAAATCTTCCTTTTAGGGTCACTATAACTGAGGCTAAGGTTCATCAATTTCCTGTATTAAAGAATACAGCAAACTGCAAAGAGTTAACTGACACATACACCCATGGAATAAAAATGAGATCATCCTGTTACATTACAACCGCTTTACAACGAATTTTGAGCTTATCGAATCCTATGATTTGAAATCATGGCGTTAACAAACGTGATAAACTATTATTCTAGCATATTACACATTACTATATTTTTTAATTGTATTATGTTCTAAAAGGTTTAAGCTTAATTTAAATATATATATTCCAGAAAACCTGAATTACTATAATAAAATGGCACATTGTAATGTCTGCACAATGAGTTATAACAACGAGGTGCCATGTCCTAGACATCACAACTGTTAATACAATTGCAATATACCAATAGTTTTCTTAAATTAAAAAATATAGAAAATAGTTAAGTCAATTATATACCTCATGAGCACTCATCTGAAATTTCTGTTTTTTCTGCTGATGGTCAGAGCTCGACTGTGGATTAACATTTTCCAAGGACTTTCTCAGACTTACTGCTTCTGCAGCATCTTCAACAAAGGAAAACTTTTTTAGGCTACCTTCTTCTACCCTTTGTGATATCTTTGGTGAAGGATCGAGTGCATTAACATTAGATTCAAACAAACCACTTTCCTTCCTACTGTCATTAGTCTTCAAAACCTTCAATGAGTCTACAATACTCGAGTTCTTATGAGGAGATACATCACAAATATCCGAAGCCTTTTGCACAGGTGAACTCCCTCCCACAACGTCAATTTTCTTTTCAGGGGACTTCCCTTTTGAAGTGATTTTGTCAAGATGTTCAAAGATTTTTTCAGCTGTCTTAATAGACTGTGAAGGAATATATCCATTGCTTTTACTACGCATGTCAGTATCTGGAAGCGCTTTTGATGAAAAATGATTATTAGAACACCACTCGATGGAAGAAGGTAGTTTATCAACATCTGTAAGACGCTCAGATATATGCTTTACATGAGCAGCACCAGTAGGAGGCAGAGACAAAGTTTTATGGTGCAGGAGGCTAGGTTTTTGACGAATCCTGCGAATGGGACCAACAAACCCAATATCACTTTCCAGGACAGAACTTCGGCGCTTGAGAACCTGCAATCATAGAGATAAGGATAACCAAAACTAAGAAAACATAAATCATAGCAAGAAGCAAACTTTGTTCGAACTACATACCTGTCTCTTAGATCCACTTAGCTGCTGAGTCTCTGTGATGTTATAAGATGATGATGAGCCATGGACTTTAAGATCAGTTTCAGCAGCCTGCATCACGTAGAATTAAAATATAAGAAAGCACAAAATAGGCAGAATAAAAAAATCTGTTAATAACAAAACTGCATATCAAACCTTAAATACTTGAGTTGGACGAGGTCTAGAATAAGGAGTTGAAGCCATGCTGTATATTGTGGATCTTCTGCGATGCTGAGGCGTCATAAAACCATTCGAAGATGCTCCAATGTCGCTAGTATGCTTTTGAATAAGAGAATTGGCTTGAGATTGTCGTTGTAAGAATGAATTATTAGGAGTAGATAGGTCTTCCCTCAAGATTTCATTTTGCAGTACTGATATAGAAGGGGAAGCTCTTGAAGACCTGCTACCCATGTATGCTTTTGCCAGCTCAGCAGGGGAAGCAACATCTTCAACCACCTAAATACAAGAAGCAATTACATTGAAAAGATAGCGTGTAAATAAATTCCATCACAACATAAACAAAAGATAACAAGTACATAAGACAAACAGCAAAAAAAACAGAAGCTCAAACATTTTTCCCTACTTTTGATATCACGACAGGAGTTGAGATTGCGACACGCTCTGCACCTTTTTCAAGGGTAGGGAAACTAGCTACAATTTCACTGCCATTATAAACAGCTTTCTCGTCTGAAAAGACGGGGTTCGACCTTCCCTTTTCAACTTCAACAGAACTATCAACAGTTCTCGACAGCAACAGCGTAGTTAAATGATCTATCTCAGACCTGAAAAGGATAAAAGATATTAAGGAGCTGCTGATAGCCAATTAACCAAAAAAGTATCAAATTTTTTATCCATGAAAAACAGGACTGCACTACACCGTTAACAAAACCTCTATTTGGCAACATACTTGAACCCCCAACCCAAAGTGTACCAAGTAAGCCTAGCAACAAATTTATGCCTGTCCACATGTGACAGCATGATCACAATACCAGGCCTCGCTAACAGCTTCTCATTAAAAGGACACAAGTAGACAACCACCACCATCCCAGAACATGAGAATGTATTTTGATAAAAACTTTATTCAACAGGATTGCTTAATTGAAAATGGGGGGAAATTATTACAACCACTCATATGATGAAATTTGCACATGACTTTAGACATTAGGGGTTTCATGACATCTAGAAATATTGTAATCTTTGATAACTATTACAACTTTACAAGAAAAATTGATCTCAAATATGAACATTTTCCCAAATACTGTTCTTTCCCAAATTGACCTTACAAACTGAAATACCAAATTGGATAAACCTCAGTGAATAGGATCTAAAAATTGCAGACAATAGAAAAAGAAGAAATACCCCCCATCACCACCCAAGATGATGAGGAATGGAAGGCACCCACAAGCAGACAAAGTTCACCCTGAAACAGATGAAGATACCCTCAAAGTTTGCACCACCTTGCATATTAATGATCAATTTATCCTTCAGTTCATATTTTCGAATAATTGGTTAGCAAGCTCACCTAGCTTGCAGAATCCAGTTCATAAAGAACTGCTACAACCTTATGCTAATATGAGAATTCTTTATCAACTCATACAATTGGCAACTCTAGAAACCAAAGAGAGTTTTGCATAGGACCTGTAATCAAGGTGTGCATCATATAATTCTAACTAGGCATAACAAATGCACAACTACCATTAAAACACAAAACACTTGCCTAGTAAAGGTCTTCTGCTTGAAAATATCTTCCAATTTGGCCACCTCGCCACTGGTAGATACTTTGGTTGGATCATTGCCTCTACCTATTGCGTCCTTGGAGCCAGAATGAGCAACCTGGTGGACATAAGTTAGTGATCAACAGTGCCAGAACACAGATACTTTAAGAATCAAGAGAAGTGACAAACGATTCCCCAAGATAGAAAAGAACAACAATTTCTCAAACAATCAAAGTAAAGACCTAACAGATATTATCCCTTAAAACATTATAGCTTATAGATATCAAGGAGACAATAAGAGGATGAAACAGATGAAAGAAAACAGAAAATTTATGTAATAAATAAACAAAGTAGAGGTGGAAGAAACTTTGAAGAAAATAAAGAAAAAAATAGGCATTCTTATTGAGACTTGAAAATATGGTGAATAAAGAAAATTTAGGCGGATGAGAATGAATTGGTTAACTAGCCTTTTTGACAAGATAACGAAAACAAACAAAGATAAGCACTATAGTACACATCTACAAATACAAAGAGGATGAGCAAAATTGTTCTAACTATAATTGCAATGCAACCTAAAGAGCGTACCTAGGTGAAGACAAGGCACAATGAGATGCCCTTTACTCATATATGTGACTAGTTTATCTCACAAAATCCACATTTTAACACATGACACATCACATTTATATATCATTATGCTAATAATAAAGAATATATAGCCACAAAAAAACAAGAGTTTCATCTTGATTCAAACAAATGTTTAAAATATTATTAAAAGGACAAATAGGTTTAATAGTTTTCTTCAAATCATGTGTGCTTCTTAATTGTGTGAAGTTGCAAATGATGTTTGCTATCACGAGTCAATCGCAAACCACAAATGCCTTCTTTTCTTAGGGTAAAGTCGGGTGTATCCGACATTGGAAAAATGATATTGTTAATTGTTTCTTCAATCATCCATACATGATAGCATTATATACATGAATTCTAAAAAAATACAACAAAAGTGTCAAATTCCAACCAGATACAAACACATAATTTAGGACGTCTAAATTACAACGCTAACTAAAAAGAAATGAATGACTCATCCAAATGATGTTTCTCCAAAGTACACGAACAACATGGTTCTCAACGATTCATAGACATGTAGACTGGCTGGAACATTTTCTTAAAAAATGTATATTCAAGAAAGCAATTGGGTGGACAAAACCAAAACATTTGATATTTATATTCCAAAATGATTGGCCGTGTTAAATAAGTTTATGTCAAATAACAAAAAAAATCAAAACTTAGGTCAACAAGTCATTCCTAATGCATGAAATACTCTATCTACACGAGTCACTCACATGATTACTTCTCCTGCAACCAATCCAATCAAAATGCATTATGAACTAGAGTTTCAAGGTTATGATGTTCTTCTTCACCCCAATCATGTAGGTCAGCCTTGATTTTCCACTAATTTTGATAATTACATAATTCCATTACCCAATTTTCCATTCTCACCTCAAATGGCTACAAAATCGTCAACCCAGAAACATTGATTTTTCTTCATCTTATACTCCACCCAAATTTTCAACCCATACTTAAATACATATGTTGCATTGCATTTAGTTTTTTTTTTTTTTTGCTCACCTCGACCAACAGATCTCAATCACATTCATCTTTCTGCCATATCATTAGTCAAAAGTCCCATATTCTAAATACTACTATTCCATCCATTTATGTCCTTATGACAATTTTGATGTTTATTTCTAACAAATTCACTTTACAATAAAAAGAGGAATGTTGCCTATTTTCTAAAACCAAGGATATGAATTCAGCGGGAATGGAAGCATTTAATCACTATAATAAGTGATCCTATAATGGCAACGATTGAGTAGCTAGCACATATCTCATTAACCAAACTCAACTTTAAGACCCACCCCTAAACTTGCCAAATATCTTATATCCATAATAATCTCCCTGTGTACCCTTCTGTTAATTCGCCCTTGTCAACCTTCACTAATAGATAGCCCAAAAGGTAGCCTCACCGTAAAAACAACTAATCGCTAGCCTATGCACATCTATATCAAAACTTACAAGAGGGCTACAAGATTATCATTACATAAATATATGAATTGGGAGTTAGCATAGTAAGCTTGCCCATAATTACCAGTAATCGAAAACTTTTGTTTCTCGTAACGGATTGAGTTTCGTTAGAAACATTGAGCTTGCTTCTACATAAAATAATCCCTAAATAATATATATTCTTGGTTTTTCAAAATACAGAAAGAAAAAAAGAAAAAAAAAAAAAAAAAAAAAAAAAAAAAGTGTGGTAAATTTTAACTAGGCAGTAAAATATATTATCTTCAAAAATAGACAAACAAGATTTACAAGAAAGAAGACTTACCATTGGAGTGATTTCTGGCTGCATGTCTCCACTCTCCCTTGTTTCATCTATATACAAGATAGAAGCCAAAAAATTAACTCATTTATAATATACATTTGAAAATTACAAAGATAAAAGCATGACTGACTAAATGCCATTATTTGTATAAACTTTGCAAACAAAAACAACTATACAATTTAATGCCAGATACATAGATTTTCAATTGAGAAAAAAACCAATTCAAGCAAGCATATCACCAGTAGATACAGGAAAAAAATCCAAATGCGTAACGATTTTGACAGATAAATAAACAAACAAACTTACCACCAAACTAATAGGGTTTTGCCTATTTTAATAAACCTTTATTCTTGAATTATCATAATAGTTATTAGTTTTCTTTATCTCTAAATTCCATATTTGTTGGGTAGTTCTCAGGCCTTTGCTTATTTCCTTGTTTTTTTGACTTTTTATGTTTTTTCTATTCTTAATGCCTCCAAGAGGTTTGTCGTTCTTTGGTTTGAAGCATATGGACTACAGTAAATGACTTATTAAATTATTTTCTCTTCTTATATATGTTAAGTTTTAATTGATGTTTGCTATCAAGTTTTAATCTACAACAACCTCTTCATTATTGAAAAGGAAATATAGTAAGTTGTAAGTTGTAACAATGAAACAGCTTCAGCTATATTCCAAATAAACCCAAAAAAATAGTTGAGTCATTGGCTTATTTTTACGCATTAAGTTGTAAATTATTACAGGTGCCAATTAATTGAACAACCAGATCATTGAAGTTATTATGTTAAAAATCTAGGCTTTATCTTTTAGCTATAGGTACTTTAGGAGCTATATGGACAAATGAGGCACGGGAATCAAATAAGAATAGACACCATAAAGAAACTTGATCACAAGAACAACCAAATTAACGTTACCTAATTTGTTAGGTCCTCTATCTCTAAGAGATTGTCATACACAATATAAAGGGATGTTGGGAGTAATATTTAGCGGTATTCACAATGCACCCAATATGAACCAAGAGTGGCAACGAAAAGTACCATTGAACCTCATACAGAAGTTGGCAAATAGAACAAGCCAATAAACAATACCGAAACTAGCAGTCCAAAAGGCGTTGTAAAAACCCACATCTTAATCTTTTCTCAACACGTAGAATTTGAAAACCTGAACCAGGCTATTAAAAAATTAACGAAAAAAACACAACCACAACCCATTTTGAAATAATTAAGAGAACAACTTTGTGACATTGGAGAAACATAACTCAAATTCTTTTGATTGCCCAATTAAATGCAATCACTTTCAAGGGATTTCCCAAATTATAAATCAAAAACACGAATTAAAACAATATCACAAACATTAACACAACAACCTACCCTAGACCCATTTTTCCTAAAAGAGGAAATTTATCATAGAAAGTAAGAAAGAGGGAAATTACCAGGAGGTGGAAGAATGCGTTTACGAAAAACAGAAGAAAAAAACTTGTGAGCGCCGGCAGTGATGAGACGAGAAGCTGGATCCACAAGCTTTGATAACCAACCATTGTTATTCTCTCTTTGAACACTGTCCAGCAGAGTTGGTCGTAAAGCAGTCGGTGGCCTATCATACGGTGTCGCTTGGCTTCTACGAATTGGTTTCTTACGGAATTTACCGCCTGCTCCGCCGGTTTCCACCGTCGCCATGGATTTACGAACGAGACAGAGACTGTGTAGAATGCGAAGTGAGGAAAGAACACGCAGACGATGAAATTAGGGTTTTGATTTTGAGGAGTTAGAGAGCGGGGAAAGCAAGAGGGATGGGGATTTTGCCAAAACTTGAAAAGACAATTTGGGATATTGTAGCGGAAGAGAGAATCGAACTCCTTGTCCTATTATTTTTTCAATTTGCAATAAAATAGGGAAACAAGTTTTTGAATTTGAAATAAGTGAACGTTTATTAATAATAAAAAATAAAAAATTAATTTTAGGGATAACTAGATTTTCAAATAAGGAATTAAAGAGTTAAGGTAAGAGATTTGTTTTTTTGTTACATAATGTGTTTCATGCAACCAATTAAAAATACGAAACCATTACACCACTTCACCAACAATAATCTTTTTCTTGTCACTAAGGCAAAATTATAAAAAAAACTACCTAATATATATCCTATTTTGTAAAAAACTACCTTATGTAAAAATTTTTATAAAAAACTACCTTATATAATACAATTGTTTGCAAAACACTACCTTATAACGGTTTGTGGCCTTTGACCGCTAACTTTAACCGTTGACCCGCATGTGACACTCACGTGATGCTTTAATGTATTTACTTCTTCTTTATTGCAGTTCAGTCCATTCGAAATTCCTTTTTTTCTTCCTGCCATTCTTATGAGCGTGTCATTCGACCTCCACTTATCTGCAAAATCCTGTCTTCTTCCACCTCGACTTTCACTTCTTCCTTCTTCAGCCCGGGAAGATCTACTTTGAAAATATGCGCTTCTGGCGTCTCCTTCCAATCAACCCTTGTGGCTACGAATTGGGACGCCTCACGTCCTATCGAGGAAGGTGAATTATTGGCAAGAACCGAGCTGAAAATGCCATCAAAAGGATCCCAATTGTCTAGCGAAAATGGATCAAACACATTTGTTTTTCGACCTCCAAAGAAGCTTGGGATGATCGACATTGTTTCAAAAAGAGTGGGTTCTGAGCTGTGAATTGGTGATTGAAGAAAGGATTAGATATTAGAGCTTTGGTGTGAATTATGCTTATTAAGATTTTTCTGAGTTGATCAAACAGCTTAAAGTGAATTTCGAATAGACTAAACTACAATGAAGAAGAAGTAAATACATTAAAGCATCACGTGAGCGTCACATGCGGGTCAACGGTTAAAGTTAGCGGTCATAGGCCACAAACCGTTATAAGGTAGTGTTTTGCAAACAATTGTATTATATAAGGTAGTTTTTTGCAAAAATTTTTACATAAGGTAGTTTTTTACAAAATTGGGTATATATTAGGTAGTTTTTTTATAATTTTGCCTTTCACTAATGCTAACCATCGGGACGTACATAAAGTGTCCATAAATATTGTTTGTATCGGAAACACTTATATAGTCTAACAACGACCTAAGATTAAATAGTTAACCATCGTCACTTGACATCATACTAAAGATTAATGAGTTGATGCCATTGTTAACGTATCCATCGTAAGAGTTACCTTCATTATTAAGGGTTGTTTGGTTGGGTGTAATAATCAAAGGGAAAGGGAATGGACATACCCAATTCTCTTTGTTGTTGTTTGTTTGCCACTTTCTATCATTCCCTTCCCCCTTTTTTTATTTTTGTTTTATCTAAAAGTATTCCACACTCATTCCCCACCCTCTCCAAGACTTTTCCATTCCCATTCCCCACTTCATTACTCATCACTTTCTCTCTCTCCTCTCAAACCCTAAAACCTAAAAATCTTTCCTTCTCGGCTCTCTCTCCCTCAAGTTCCTCTCTCTTCCTCACGGCTCCTCCCTTACACCAGTCCCAGCAGCAGGCGGCACCACCACTCATACAAACAGCCACCGCTGCATAGACCACTCCTCTGTCCCCCACAAACAGTCACAGCAACAGCAGCCGTGTACTCCAGTTGCTGCGCGTGCCGCCAGCCATAGTGGCCGGTTTTGGACCCTCTATCCTGCCAGATCGGTCCCGTGCCACCACCACCACAACCTTCACTTACCTCTTCACATTTTGCTAGTTTTAGCTTTGTAAGACACCTCCTCTTCTTCCATTTGATTCTTCTTGTTTTCAATTAAAGTTTTATAAAGTTTGTGAGTGTGATATTGATTTTGTGTTATTTTCATTAAAGCTTTTTGTGGGTAAGAGTTTGATTGATGAATTGAGTATATTTATAATTTAGGGTTTGAAGTGTGATTAGAAATTATGGTTGTGTTAATTTTGGTGGTGTTTTACTACCTGAACAACTTTATTTGTGTGTAATGTAGGAGTTTTTTTAGACATTATAAATTTCATTGACATTGTTTAAATAAAAAGAAATTATTACTGCTATTATTGTTGCAAATTATTGGAGAAAATGTTCCTTTTCATGTTCTTTTACATTGTGAAAAATCTTGTACATTGTAGTGAACTGTATCACAATTTGAGGTTATCACTAACATCAATATTATTATAAGTTGCTAGTATTGATGTTGTTATACAAGTGTTAGTATTGGAGAAAGCTTACTTGATTGTTGGTTTAGTGGATGCGAAAGCTTATGTGATTGTTGAGTTAATGTCATAACTTTGTGTTCAATTTCGGCATTTTTTGTATGTAAACTAGTCAATGATATGGTGTTATAGATGTTCTTTTCTACAAAAAATGGCTCGCATTGGTACTTCTTTGAAAAGGAAGAGAAATTAGGACTTTATTCGGTTCATAATTACTATAATTAATTGTGTCGTGTTGCTACATTTGATGTGGTACTCAATGAGAAAAACTATATACGATTCCCATTATCTTAAGCTTGATAAAAAAACTAGAAGAAAAATGAGATTGCACAACTTGAATAGAATGATTAGAGAAAGTGTCACACTTTGTATAGGAACTATCTTCGTATAAATCGATACACATTTGGTGTACTTTTAGAGATGGTTAGAGATATTGGTGGATTAAATGAAACAAGAAACACATGTTTGGAAGAGATGGTTGCGGGTTTCTTATACACATTAGCTCACCATAAGAAAAATAGAATGATGGGTGCACATTTTTATAAAAGTGGTGAAACTATTAGTAGACAATTTCATGCTTGTTTGTTAGCAATCTTAAAGTTACATGCTATTCTTCTTAAGAAACCAATACCAATACAAGAGGATTGCAACGATGAAAGATGGAAATATTTCAAGGTAAATAAAAAACCAACACTTTAATTTGAGATAAAATAGAGAGACTATTACATAATTTAAAGTGATATTGTTTGTTTTGTAGAACTTATTAGGTGCCCTTGATGGTACAATGATTCTAGTGAATGTTCCTTTTGAAGATCGATCCAAATATCGCACTAGAAAAGGTACCCTTTCTATGAATGTATTAGGAGTATGTTCACCCGAGATGGAATTTATACATGTCTTACCTGGTTGGGAGGGATCGGCACATGATGGTCGGATTCTTCGAGATGCTATTTCTAGGCCTAATGGGTTAAAAGTTCCAAAAGGTAATTTGATTGACGTAATAGATTTTATATGAGATTAACTTAGTAAGAGAGTAATATTTTTTTTTTAATTTGTCAAGGTTGTTATTATCTATGTGATGGAGGATATACTAATGGAGAAGGATTCCTTGCACCATATAGAGGGCATCTTTATCATCTTAGAGAATGGAATAATGGCCCCCAACAACCTCAAACCGCCGAAGAATATTTCAACTTAAGGCATGTAAAAGCTAGAAATGTGATTGAGAGATGCTTTGGGTTACTCAAGGGAAGATGGGGGATTCTTAGAAGTCCTCCTTGGTTTAGTTTACAAACACATGGTCGAATTGTACTTGCTTGTGCCTTATTACATAATTTGGTAAAAAGATACATGCTTGCAGAATTTGATGATAAGGACTTGTTTGAGGAAAATGATAGTGATGATAATGATGGTGATGATAATGAGGAAGATGATGTGGAGTACATAATTTGATTCCTTAACTTGAACCAAACAATCACAAAGGGAATCAATGAGCAGTTCATTCCATTTCCTGAACACAGCCAAACGACTAGGCTAAATTAGGGGAATCCATTCCTTTCTCCTTCATTCCCTTTCCTCATTCCATTCCGATTCCCTTGTGCGAACCAAACAGCCCCTTAGTAGCTTTACCTCGAAGGATGAGAGGACGTACTAGTTTAGACTTTTTATGAAATGATTTTTTATAGACGTTTATATTATGTAGTTTCAAATGTTGATTTTTTTTCAACCTCTATCTTTGTAGTTTGTACATATATATTAATTTTAATATAATTTCATTAGTCATAATTTAAAGATGTGGGTATTTGAGTTGAATTTGAAATGTCGTAGACTCGTATATTGTTGTGATTAGTTGCATGGAACGTTGTTTTGTGGATATTTAAAAAGTTTGATAAGGCGTAAAATAACAGTGTTGTTTACAATTTTCAATAGGTATACAAAATTATTGGTCCTAATAGCAGTTAGTGTTAAGGAAGAAACCGTTATTAAGAATAGGGATTTGGTGCACATGCATGTTGAAGACTCAAACAACATGCTCAATTAGATTATACAAATAGTGGATCATTATTTTGTATAGTAGTTTTTTTTTAGACCGTTTTTTGGTTAAGTATACATATCATCGCTATTTGCTATAGTGGTAGTTAGTGATATTTTTTTTCCACAGTGTCATCCTATGTGGACAGTACAAAGGGAATTATGCCCTTAAACTTTGTCTTGAGGAAGAGATCCGAAAGGGGTTTCATATACTATATTTGATTATGCTTTAGCAACAGATAAGGAATTCTCCTAGAACAATTCATAGAGACGGGTTGAGTCGATAGATAGATGAGGGATTAAGGCAGAAAACAGACTGAGAATTGTTGGGGAAGGGAAGAGAACTAGCTGTTTAACTAATTTGTTTCCACATTTATCCAGCTAGCCACATTCTCAACATCTGGTTGATGCAATCCTTGACTAGATCTTTTGACCGCTTCCGGTTCTTAGGAAGAATCTACTGACTTCTTTCTTCTTCATTGATCTGGGGGAAAAGAAAGCGTCTACCAGTTGGAAAGCTAGACATCAAGTAAGTGGCTTGATGAGGATAACTAAGCTGACACGCCGGAGTTGGCTGCTGGCACAACAGGTGGTGCCGGAAAGCTTATGATATGGTTGAGTGGAGTTTTTTAGAGGTTATGTAGTAGCTTAAGCGAAGCTTGCAAACTTTAACAATGACTCTGAGGTAAATAACTTAGCATGAGTGAACTTTCAACACTAGTTCATGAAATGAGACTATTAATAAAGGTCAAGTACTAATAATTTTAACAAATAGATTATGTATCATATTGAATGAAGTTTGTTTCTAACCATGTTTTGAACTCCACACTAAGAGCATGTAATGAGAGGACATGAGCTCCTAAACTCTATTTAATAAAGATGCTTTGTCCTTGTATTTATCAATACCAGAATACTCCAAATTTAGACATCAAGGAGCAATGACATTATAATCAAACATTGTTAATCTAACAATAATCAGCTCATTTAACTAATTTCATATATTGTATTTCACGATACCTTAATAAAGGCTACAAAATTTTCCCTACTACGCGCCGATGTATGAAAAAGAAAACTAGAAGAAATAAAATCATGAGTTGAACAAAAATAAGCGTCTGGTTTTCGAGCTAGCATCATTAACAAGTGGTTGTGTGTATTCTCTTTTTCTTCCGGTTCCATTCATCCTCACCAACGAAGTTGGTTAGATCTTCCACCATAAATAAATTGACAAAACAAAGGTGACTTGATGTAGAACATTTGAATCTCGACTGGCAAACCGAGACTTTCATTGTTAGGCATGCATCCTCTCCTGTGTTTTGTAGACAATGTATATAATAGATGCATCACGTTAAAATCATTCTGCTCTTAAATCGTCATGTAGCTGTCGTTCTCTTTTCGAGCAATGATTCTAGGAAAGCAGAACATAATTTTGTCAGTGGCGGAAGAGTATGTGACGGACCACTGAAGATGGTCTCCCAAGGTCGCTCTGATGGCACAATGGCAGCTTGCATATTCTTTTTGGGATCAAACTGCGGCAATTCTCCATATATAGACGTATACCCAGATATTCCTGGAAAACAATATTGCATAATTTGAGAAAATTATATCAGAAACAAATTCGATTGTAGCAGCATCTCAATCAATAGGAAAACCGAAAATGTCCTAAACATGGACTTCCAACTCCCATTCGGATAATATCACTGACATTTCTTATCTTATCTTTGCATTCTCTGGTTATCACCCTCAAAATAATGACTCACAAAAATTATCAAATCAGCATTCTAACTTATATTGCAAGTCACCAACCGATTTTGCCTTAGAAACAAGGTCCCCTCAAAGCTTAACCAACCATTTGCGATTTCCAAAATATTGCTTAAAAATGGTGAAGGCAAACTTAGGCCCAACAAACATAATTTTCCCTTTTAGATAAGGTTACAATATTGTACTTTTTCTGGCAAGACAAAGTCTTCATCCTCTGACACTTAACTTTACTGCCAAGATAGTCAAATGCACATGACACAGCTCATTTCGGCACTGGTGAGTTAAATCTAGCAAAAAAAAAATTAAAAAGAACAACCTAAAACTCTAAAGACGAAAAATAAAAAACAAAATAAACCTTCAATAAGGAATGCGGTATCTGATGTAGATGGCCAGTCAGATATACTGCATTCATTACAGCCTACAGATTGTTCCATGATGATGTTAAGCGCAAAAAAATCAGAAGTTAACCAAAGAACAGAATATCAGTCACTCAGCTAATACGTATCAGGTTGTCAGCTAGGCCAATGTAATGTTTCATGATTTATCATATACAGTTCAACATCAAGCTATCAGCTAACACAGTCATACAAGACACTTACACCAATATGAACATCGACATATTTCGACGTCCAGTTAAATTTAGCAGTGTAGCTATTGTGCTTACAGATAAGGCATACATAAAACATAGTATATCACTTAGTCATACCTGCTTCCTTAATATCCAGTCCATCCTTTTTACGGTTCATTTTGAGTTCATGTTCGTTGCCGAGAGGGTCAAATACAACATATTCATGATCATTGTTAATATAAGCCAGAAGGGAAATTGGCCTTCCAGAATTATTTTCCTTCAACGAAGACAAATGATTTACATGCAGAAATGCCAATCCTCCTCCATTTGCCTATCAGGTGGAAATGTAATGCAATCAGTAGTTGTATAAATCTTGCATAGCAACAGTACAAATGACATGTAAAAGAAAAACATTTCTCCATTGATTTCTCAAATATGACTTACTCTAAAAAAATAAACAATTAGATTTACAATAGATTAAGAATTTTCACAGACTATCATATTCATATATACTCCCTCCTATTCTGATCAATTGTCCCATTTGTTTTTTAGCACTATTAACAAATTACTCTTAATTTGTATTTTTTTTCTCAATCTATAAGTTAAAACATAGTCAAGAGGAATTTCGTTTGATTCGTCTCAATGTAAATTTTATCAATATCAACTTTTTATAAGTTAAAACATAGTCAACAGGACATTTGATTAAAATAAGAGGGAGTATATTTGAAAAGAAACTTCACCCATCCTCTTTTAAAAGAGAAACTAAAAGAACTTTTTCTAAAATCATCACAAAAGCTTTCCAATAAAGTTGTTTTGAGAGCAACAGCCAACATGATAAATTGGTCTTCACTACATTACTCCAATGAGGTTCAAGAGCTACATCGAAAATTCCTAACATCTGTTGAATTTGTGCGAAGTGCAGACTCTTTTAAACACATTGACAATAACACTAGCAAAATGGTCTAAAAGTGTTCCCACATGAACAATCAAAAAGTACTTGTCAACCTTCCACCAACCAATTAGGAAAAATCTACCTCTATGGAAATCATTTCAGAAATGAGAAACATTGACAATAAAAGTGCAAGCAAAACATATAAATGTACCCTAAATCTAAACTAAATCAAACAAAATGCTAGGTCATAAGATATGATGAATTGATGATTGAACAGGAAAAATACCTTTTTAACTAACCAAGAAGCTACTGGGACAGGATCATTAACATCAAATAGTAATATTATGCCATCTCCAGAAGAGGTTGAACTTCTAAGTGATTCACTAGCAACATATGACTCTGGAAAAACAGCAAGCACGGCAAAAAAGAGATCCTCCTCCATAGAAGCAACAGCTGCACAACCAACAAAAAGTGCTCAGCTCAGAACTCGAAAATAGGATGTAAGTTCGGTGAATTGAAAACATGGATCATACATAAGCACGGAGGACAAAAACGTCATATGGTTCAGGAAAATACTTCCGATAAAGAGATAAAATGGTAACACATCAATACATATAATAGAAAAAGCATATCTAAGAGCATAGATTACACCACATTGGCGTTTTTATTTCACACTTATATCGATTACTTGTTTTACACTTAATTTCTTTAAAGAAGATGAGTTCTAATCTTCTCTAGACGTGTTCATTTCAAATCTCCACATGGTCACATTAAGTAATTGCTCACAATACTTTCACAATCAAAAAAAAACCACACGTTTCTGCTTGTGTCACATATCAACTCCTTGGCAAAAATTGTCCCACCAAAAATATTAAGAGTAACATAAATTATTAATTGAATTTATTTCTAGAATTCACTTCTTTTATTAAATTAAAATGTATAACTTTTTAATACGGCAATATACTTTTATAAATAAGGGATTGTGTAAACTTGACTTATAGATGATCCATTGGTTTTTTGATTGAGGTAATTTTGATATATTTCATATTTATTAGCAATATGAATAATAAGAATATAGTTTCAAATTTTTGTTTGACATACATGTTCTATCAAAGATATACACATGGTATTTTATTCTAATTATTTGAGTTCAAATTCTTTTTCTAATAGTGTAGTTTACATTTGATAGTTATTTATTATTCATTTCATTTGCATATCGCTGAAAAATGTTTGGAGGGTTGGAAAAGAAAATATGGTTTGATATGTCATTATGTGCATGATTTATATGTTTATGATTTCCATAAATATTAATTTTTTTCATCATAAATATTTGTTCTAAATGATGAGATACAAAGTATAGTAATATTGTTTCTCAAAAAATCAATTATTATAGCAAGTAATTATCATTTTTGAAATTTAAAAACGTGTACAACAAGGGTATCTAGCTCATAAGTTTATATTCAGAAAAATGAAGGAAAAAAGGTATTTGTTGGAAATGCCCATTCCAGTGACAAAAGCATGAAAGTGACATAAGCAACACCTTGCAAAAGCATCAGTGTGCAAAAAAATATGCATACCTTCCACCCGAAAGTCATAAGACCACGTTTTTGATAGCTTTGATAAACACCAGAGAGATATGTGCGGCTTTGAACCATGTGAAGTGGACACAATATAGTCAGACTTCCCAACAAATGAAAGGTTGTCAATAGGCTGCCAGGAAAACAGATGTTCACAAGTGCACATTAGAAGAAATAGGATGAAAAAAGACTTCCAGATAAAACTCAACAGTATTGCAACGATGTATCAAAATAAACTACCTCTGCAAAGAACCTAGATTTAATTCAAGGATAACCAGCAATCTTACGCACGATATATGGAGTAGTAATAATATTGTTTAATGAAATAATCCCTTAATCCAACTCCCCAGATGATGTCTTCTGTTAGTTTCCTAAAAATTGCACCCAAAATCCACTTAGATGTTTTAATCTTGCCATTATTTTCTAAAGATTATTCTTTTTCTGCTATACAGAGAGATGTAAATGGAAAGACACTCGTGGCAGTTTTAAAGAGGTGTTGTCCTCACTGAATAAAAAATGTAAAGAACCTGAAGTACTAAGCTGACTTATCACTGTCCCAACATATTTCCATGAATTTAAACAATGAATATTTAACTTCAAATAAAAGCCAATGCCAAAAATTAATTGGAAATATTCATAGGTGAAATTCCTTTGTTTCAAAACACTTGCAACTCTGGCTTTTTAGTAAGTTTTAACCATAAAGTATTACGAAATATATTTTTATCATCATCATGGGGGATTCTAGATCAACCTCGATCATTAAAACATCTACTTGTTAATTTTAATTATGCATAATTAATGATCATATGCATGTCTAAAACTTTGAACATTGTGAGTCTTCAGAAAAGGATTAAGTATATTACTTTTTCTATGTAAAACGCTGAATTCCCTGTCTCACAATAAAGAGCCTTTATTAAGACAAATATGTTATTGTTTGTGAGGCATATAGATCAATGAAATTAATGAGCTATGTTACGTGGACTCTTAAATATACCTCTAATATCCCTGAACGTTCCTGGACACTCAAACAAGAGTAGAAAACTTTAAAACTTCGTTGTGGGCCAAATATATAGAATTATATGATTTTCTAAAGAAGGCAGACCTAACACTTAAACAATTACCCTTACAGCAAAAAATTTAAAACAGTCCAAGTCGACCGAATTTTTCCAACCAAATTTAAATTTATTAAAATAATAGGTGATTTTTTACTAGCTTAAAAGCCATTACAGCTGAAGTAAAAAGGCAGCAATTTTAAAGGTGATAGAAGGTGGCAAGTTACAATACATTACAGATTTACAGCACAATGGCAAGCATAAAAGAAGAGACAATGTTGCGCACTGTGCATTCGCACAAAAGTGAAACAATTTTACTTTGAAAAGTTCATAAAGCATTGGAACCAACTGTGAAATGAAATGGAAAAACTAAATGTAGAATATCTTCATCCTCAACAATACAGTTCTCGACCATTGTTTTTTGATTCACAACAAGCAAGGTTTTTCTTCTTTAACAGACTGGTCTGCTACTTTTTCCATCTTCCTCCTCTCTTTATGCAAAGGGTATTAAGACTATGAACTACTTTTATAACTACTAATTTTGTACTGCAGGGACAAACGAAAATAAAGTTTCCATAGTAGAAAGCTCCCAAAGAAAGCATGTTTGTCCCCGTCATATCAGCAATTCAGGTACACAGCACATCAATCAGACAGCATGACGTACATAAGGTTGATTAAAACTAACTTTAATATGAAGGGAAAGCTTTATTCCTTCTCTAAACATAAATACAAATGACGCAACCTCAGACTACAACATCTCAATGTAACTACACATCTCTTGCTTTAGAACGATCAATTTCCATCATTCGCAAAACAAAGGTGTCAAAGATTCATTGATGTTTGGTTTTTGATTTATTACAAAATATAGTGAATTGGCTCATGGAATTATGTGCAATTCTTATTCATGTGAAGTTAGAGATGATGATTGCAATCAAGGGCCAACGAGTCGGTCTTTTAGTTAATATAAGTATAAGGTTGCATAGGTGTAGTGCCACTCGCAAAATGCAATGTTGTGTGTTGTTGACAACCAAAGGTGGAAGCAAAAAAAATGATGATTACCGTATATGTTTCTCCAACCACAGCCACAAGATAATTCCTATCTGGGTCCCACAGCGTTATCACAGTTTCAGCAGCAACAGCCAAAACAGAACCGTCAGCAGAAAAGGTGGCAGCAGTCATGGACTTGCCCCTGAGAAAAAATGAATGAAATGAAAGAATAAAATGATGACAAGAAAACTGACGGTAAACAGCAGTAATGACTACAAAACGGATATTGAGAATACACAAACAAAAGATTATAACAAAGCTACTCAAACGAAAAGCAATCAAATTGCTACACAATTATATATAAAAATAGTAGGTATGCTAAATAGATTAATTTTAATAATCACTATGGTTGCAAGTTAATTCTTTTAATCTTTTTAGTCGCAACATCAGATTCACTTGTCCCTGATAGATTATGAGATAATGCACACAATCCAACATTTTAGATAGTAAAGAACAAGCTTTAAAGGATATCATACTTGTATGAGCCTACAGAATGACAGATCCAGCCTGAGAATTCATTGACACCACCTTTTCTTTGAGTAGTACTACTACTATGAACCCAAATCTGAAAAGTTAAAACAAGCCATAAGAGGAAAAAAGTTACATTTTGATCAAAATAAAAGCCACATATGATGCATGTCAAATAATACCTTAAAATCACCACCGTACGATGAACTGGCAACCATTTTCTGTTTAGGATGAAAAGCAACTGCAGAAATAGCAGAATTCCTGCATATGATTTTGAACAGACAACACAAGGAATGATGAAAACTCACTTAGTTTTTCACACAAAAATTAGAAAAACAAATTATCGCTGCAAATAAGATCTTTAAGCTATCTTGCATTCGACATAGGCCAATTTCTAAAATTCCTTTCCAAAATTTAAAGTCACTTTGGGCCTAGACTTGTAAAAGATTTATCAGCAGCACTATACATATGCAAAAGCTAAATAACTAGCTATCAAAACAAAATACAAAGGCTCACTCCTTGATCACACAGAAAAAGAAAAACCATTGATACATTATGTATTACTTAAATTTATTGACCCAAAACAAGCCAAGATAAGTGTTAAATGCACCAGAGGTAAGCAATGTAGCTAAGATCATATAAGCTATGGTTTTCCTGTAAACCTTCAAAACAACAATAAGACATTCAAAAGAAACTATTAAATGCTTTCAACTTCAAAGTTTTAATTTATTGCAAAACTCGCATTCCTAAACCATTACCCTATTTCAAACATGAAGATTACACAAGAATTGTTGAAACATCTAGATACACAAGAGCATATTCATTATCCAGTAAAAAAAACAAACTTACTTTACACAGTTACATTTATGTCAATACTCAATAGTCATTTAACTAAGGAAAATCTGCAAACAAACCAACTTATAAATTCAAAGTTAGCAAAATCCATCTTTTAAAAAAAAATTAAAACCACAACCTTTAAAATTGTAAAGATTTGCAAAACACCATCGTATAATTTTTCAAACCGCCACCTTATAAAAAAAATGCCTATTACTACCACGATTAACGTAAACCATCAAACATCTAAGCAAAAAAAATTATAAAGTAAATGTTTGCATATTTTGATTGTATATTTACAAGATGCCAAGTGGGTCCCACATTGACGGAAAAGCCATCGCATGCTTCAGAAACAGAACTTTCAGAAATCAAAGCAAATTCAGGAGTACACATGAAACAAACCTATGAGGTTCATAAACTATGGTGGACAGTTTAAAATCCTTCCGGAGCTCAGCAACCCAGAACTTCAAGCAAATAAGGCCTCCTACTCCATCCTCAGCAAGCCTAGTTTCAACAGTACTCATCAAAGAACCATCATATGAAAGTGACACTAAGCTCACTACCACCTGTAAACACAAAAGTGGCACGGAGATGAGAAAATTTTACAGTCTGCAATAAGCAGCCACGAGGAAAGAATAATGTGACAACAAAACAGAGTAACAACTTGGAAGTCCTTTGAGGTGTAAAAAACACAGAAATCTGCTCTCGTTCCGGCTTTGTTCTAGATAAATTGGAAATAGGAGAAAAAAAAACTATGTTTTTAATTGGACATCTGTGAGAAAGGTTTGTATATTTAGCTAGTCCTTCCACTTATGCTCACGGAATATTACTTTGTTGTCAACTCTGAACCAAGACATGTGACATAATTTGCTTGATTTTGGTGGAACTCTCATAATACTCAAAGTAAATTATTTTTATCCGACAATCGAACTCTGATTACCTTTTAAATTAAGTGTACTTCTAATTTACATGAATTTGCTGATGATGTTTGATATCAATAACCAATAAAAACATCTTCATTATTAAAAAGGGAAAGGATGTTGACCCCTTAAACCTTGCTTATGCGGGAGGTAATTAATGACATTAGGGGTGATGGAATATTGCTAACGTCAATATATATCCTCGTCAACTAAAGTGGTGAAAATTGAAAACCAAACTGCCACCCAAAAGGTGTATATACTATCTTATAGAGTGTACATATTTTTGGGAAAAAAAATATATATTACATATATAAAAGTCATTTGAATATGTACACTTTTTAAGCATATATGTACACCTTTTTAGTAAATGTCCAATTATTTACAAAATTGTCACTCGAATATGTACGTCATTTAAGTTTTTATGTACACTTGTTTTTAGTTTTCACCCCTTTAATTGGTTTTCACATGATCCGAATCCTATAATACACACACACACACACACACATATATATATATATACAAGTGAAAAACACTAAAGTGGTGAAAACTGAAAACCAGACTAAGATATACATATTGTGGTAAAAGTTGTACATATTATCTTATAGGGTGTACATATTTTTGTAAAGGAAAAAGTTCATATTATTTACAAAAATGACATCTAAATATGTATACCATTTAAGCATGTATGTACACCTTTTAGCAAATGTCTAATTATTTACAAAATTGCCACTGGGATATGTACACTATTTATGTTTTTGTATACCTATTTTCATTTTTAACATTTTAATTGGTTTTCACATGATCCAAATCCTCAATATATATATATATATACATATATATATATATATATACATATATATATATATATACATATATATATATATATATACACATATATATATATATATACACATATATATATATATATATATATACATATATATATATATATATATATATATATATATATATATATATATATATATATATATACATATATATGCAAGTAACTTGAGTCACGATGTGCTTCAAATCTCTCTCTACGAACTTCATTGCAGTATTATACAGTCACCAAAAGAACATAATTCCACCAAAATGTCACTTTCCAATATTATACAATCATGTATGGCAATTGGACCCAATGCAAGAACAAACAAGATGCCAATCACTATAGCTTTTAAAACATCCAAAGCAAAATTTAGATCGCCCCTTAGAAAATAACCATAATGAAGTGAAGGACATCCAATCTTATCAAACTAATTGTTATATTTCTACTCTACATCAAACACACAAATCTTTGTTTTCCTTTTAATGCATAAGTGCATTGTCATGTCAAACTACTCCACTACAAGGCTTTATTCAGAATCTGCCACTTGTATGCAAGAAAAGAGATTTTGGCATACTTCAGATAGATAGAAAGCAATGTAATTTTAGCACATTCTTATGGTTTATATTGTGTGGGCAAAAGGAATCATCCAGATGCAACTGTTTGTAGATGGAAGATCATTTGGTGGAACTGTAATAGAAAAGCTAGATCTGAGGAAAAAGATGGCAAGAAATTATCTTAAATGAATTTAGCAAACACCATGTCCATGGCCCTTGAGGCCTAGATATGAAACTTGAGGGGCACTCTAGAGTCTATATCACTGAACTCTTACCCACAGCCAACCTGCAAACTTGCTAACCTAAGCTTACAAGAGATAACACCAATATTTCCACTTGCAGCTAATTACTACCCATCCACTCTGAAATCAGGCAAATAGGAGGGAATGCCTCAAAGATTCATATAAAATCTATTTAAGAAAACAAGACCAACCCAAAACCCAAAAAATAGAAATACAAAACCCTACAAAGACTAGTAAAGGATATAATTGCCAAAGACCAATCTAAACTCAAGATTAGTGCAATCATGTTGTAGATTTGAGTAATATTATGATTACAACATTGTTTTACCCCCTATGATGAATTCAATTACACAATTTAAAAAAAAAAATTCCGTTAGTTACAATCTTGAGTGTATTGAAGGATGTTTCAAGAGAATTAAAGTAAAAAAATGGGGCAAATGTGGCAAGCCCTCATAAGCCATCAGAAAGAATGGTATGCAAAGTTGTAACAGAAGAATTTCCCCTGGCCCATATGATGGAAACCATTACATGATATAATATATCATAACCCTAACGCCTCTTATACAGGTCTTGTCTATGGCCACTACCGGGATAAGGTCAAGTATGGATTTCACTAGATGTAGAATTTTTTTTATTATCACATTTTATTTTGTTTTAAGTAACATATGATTGACAATTTGTGTGAATTATATAACCAAACCACTTCATCAAATATTAACAATTTGGGTAACCCATATCAAAGCATCAACATATCTTTCCAATTTTCCACAAAACAGTTGAGCAAGCCATACAAAACATGTATGTGAATCAATATTTAAATTCACAATTTATGACATAGGACATCGAACGATGATAACATCATGTATCTATAAACATAAGTACATAACCATTGCAAATAAAGCAGGTAAGAAACAAGTTGACGTAGGTACCATGATATCGTCACTTGGTTGATGATTTCTTTCACAGATTTGAACCTACAAATGAAAGATATAAGCAATTAAAAGAGTTGAACTTTGAGTTTGTTAAAAAAAACTATAAACAATGACTAAGCTGGCTTTAGATTTTCAACCCAAATTGGATTACAATCGAATGATCAACTTAGTAAGGAAAAAAATAAAATAAATACCAAAAAAGAGGAACAAGTTACATGCATTTCATATTTCAGAAGAATTTAATATAAAGTAGCCCATTGCATATCAAAATGTTAATATTTATTTTCGATGAATAAATAATAAATATTTCTAACATAAAGTAGAATGTCACTAAAGCATGAAATTCAAAGTATCCTTGCTCAGTTTTCATTTTCTGCACCAAAAGGCTCCACTAAAACATAATCACACCTTCTAAAGGGCGACAATTGAAGAACTAAGATCAAATAGCTCATCTTCTAGCATACCAAGACTATACCATTAAGAAGAAATATTCCAACTAATAAGAGCATTGAGAGAGGATTTGGAATTATTTGAGAATCAAAGCAAAACTTAAGATAAAGAATTTGAACCTGCTAAAAGAGATATAAGCAATAAACACATTGCATCTCTTACATGGATTCTCAATGTCCAAACAAAAAGAAACAATGGACTTGGTTTTAATTATTAAAAATAAAAAAATAAAAATAAAACATAGGTGAAACTATGTAGTAGTAAAATTTGTTCAATTATGGTAAAATTGATCACTTTAATAAAACATGCCTTAGGATAGAACACTTTATTGAAGGTAGCACAATACTGCTTAAAACAATTTGAAAAGAGACGAGATGATTTGGTAAGGCTACAAAGGAATCCAAGCACATATGAGTTCCTAAATCTAGTTATTGTGTTTTGGAGGACCAATAGGAGGTGAACTTCTCATTGTATTTCAACGGTGGGTATTTTTCTTCAAAGTCCTAATATGGTAAACCCTGACATTTGGAGACGACATAAAGAAAAAATCATTGCTATATGGGAAGTCGAAAGATTACACTTCCAAGAAATCAACATACAAAGTCGAGAAACCAACAACATAAAGTCAGATTGAGAGTGCATTAAAAATATCAATTGATTTCCTTTTTTTACCTTTCATGCAGTCAAAGTCAAGCCATAACTATATAGAAGTTAGCTCTTCATGGGCAATGTGGCCTCATACAAATGTTTTTCAAATGAACCTCTAGCTATCTACGTCTTAAAGATCATTTGTTCATCCTTATTTCTCTTTTTTTAATATAATAGTTTGTTATGGAATATAAAATAACGACCTACTTAATGACAAAGTGGCAGTTCATTTATTTTCTTTTATATAATTTAATATTTAATATATTCTGCATATACGTTTATATTGTAAGTCTACTACATAATACATCATAGTAACTTGGTCTTACTACTAGATGATTATATTATACTACATTTACTTTTCAACTAGTAATTTTTAGGGGAGAAACAAAGTAATCTAAGTTTCCAATTCGTACTCCATATTGAACCAAATTACATTATGGGTAACATTTAGCAAGTATTTCAACAAAAAGGAAACAATGAAACTACCAACAATACTATGTTACTCGAACTCTTCATTTTGCTTCACGTACTCATGTCCGATCCTTGAATATTTAGACGTATCCGATACTTGGGCACGTACCGGTATCCAACATCAGTACCCGAGTCCAAGTGACATAGAGTAAATACCAAAGCCTAAATATCAACTATATGAAGAACATCATAAGTGTCTTTTTTTAACTTAAACAATTAAATGATTATTAGGAAAACAAAAAATTTGTAGCCAGATAAGCATTAGTTTATGCTAACAAGAGTAAGATTTTGCTTTATCACTCCATGTGAAGTATTAAATAGAATTTTTAGCCCTTTTATTATATATTTTATATTAGGGATTTCTATGAGTAAAATGTAATATTTAGTTGATCTAAATACTTTAATATGGGTTTGAATGTAAATCAGGTTTAAAATCATGAAGACTTGTGTGCTGAAGCAAAAGAAGATGATCAAAAACGAAGAAAGAAAAATCAAGAATGGAAAACAACGGGTCTCACAAAAACAACCATATCTCTCATATGGTAAGAATTCTTTCCAAGATTTCAATTGGAGATTAAAATTTAAGATCTTAAGGTCAAAACGGTATTATACACGCCCAAATACAATAATCGAGCTGAGATAGCTATTCAAATGATATTGCGCGGGCTCGCCTATACTAGTGCGCTGTCGTGCGCCAATCAAAAACCAGAAATTCCGCCGCATGATAGAAGCATTCCTTAACATCTTTGCTACTGAAGCATGGGTGCGCATTTCAAGGAACTAAATTTGCGTGGTCACACATGACTCGGTAAGCATATTCTCGCCACGCCAACAATTTGTGTTTGTTATACACGAATTCCATTCTATATATAGAAGGCATATCTATCCTAATTAGTTTAGAATAGCTTTTACTATGAGGCCATTTGGCCATCATTTAATAATCCTTGATTAGAGAATAATAAAGTTTTTACAGTAATTTCTCTACAACATATTTTTATTTTTCTTTTCTTAGTTAAAGATTTCATTGAATAGATTTATTTCTTTAACCCTATTTGTAGAATACCCACATCATAAAGGTATAAAAACCGCGTTTTAGGTCGTTGGAGGCGACATTTCATGGTTTAGACTGATATTTGGCGGTACAGCAACAGCATCATCCCTGTTACCGCATCATTGTGTCCGTTACCCGCATTTTTGCACAATGGAACAATGGAACCAAGGCACCGTAATAAACAGCGGCAAGTTGTATTATTAATTGTCTATGCAATTCAACGAGCCTTTTCATCTAATCCATTATCAAACAAAAGCCAGACTCAAAGAAAGATAGTTTGAGAATTGCACCTCTGAAATTTCAGTGTCATCAAGCAAGCTGTAGAACTGGATGCGATAGTTTTCCGTAGGTAGAGCAACTATACCAGCTGAACAATCAAACGAAAATCTGCTAGATAAGCCGTTCCACATATCTGGCAAAGAACAGGGAAGCTGCAAACTACTGGATCAGAATTCCATCACATATACAGCAAAATAGGGTTAAATATGCATCCGACTGGAACGCATATCCAGGAACACTATGCTCTGAGTACATGACTGATTTGTGTAGCATGAGAAAAATTAAGGCCAAAGTATTCATAAAGAGGAGTGAAAGAAGCAGCATGCATAATGCAATATCAAGTCATAGACTAAAGAGAATAGTCATTCAGCCAAGCGAATTTAAAATTAATCAAATGAAGCAAGATGTCAAAAGTATAAATCATATTACCAACTCAGATATAATTAATTTTATCAGCATTAGAGCGAAAATAGATCACAAAGTGAAGAATGCAACAGAGCCAAAGAATATAAAAGCGTTGAAAAAATAATTTAAAGTCAATAAATACAGATAGTTAAAGTACAAGATATGAATCATCACACAACCACAACTATTCGCAAGAATAGACAACCATCACTAAGAAACAGCCTACTTCCAGTTTCATGCTTTTAATGAGTAAGATCTTTCATTTTAAATTTCTAGGTTCCCATTTATAAATTGAAATAAATAAGCCATCATTTAAGGAGTTTGTTATCAATTATAAATCCATTATTGTAGATGACGCTCAGAATATCAGCTGCTCCATTTTTTAAACCAATTTGTTATACTGCCTTCTATCTTCGAAATGAACGACCAATTAGTGAAAGTCTTCTAGATTTAATCACATATATCTGTCAGAATGTCAGTATGCCATCCATTGATTATAATAGAATCATGGGTCATAATGTTTATCTCCACTTAAGGCACCAGCCTTCGGTAGCCAAGTCGAGAATTAATCTTCCATCTTGATCTGCACTATGCAATCTTAGACACCCTTCCAGAATCCAGACTATTCCTGGTATCCAGCACCTGAATAAACCTATGATTTCGGAGCAGAATATTGACAAAATTTTATCCGTTCTACTTCCAAGTTAAAATCCAATTATAATTATCATTCACAGCCTACAGCAGAGAGAAAGGAGTAGCACAACAGAAGTGTCGCGTAATATTTTAGAGGCATAAGTTTGATACTGCAGAAAGAAATTTAACTGACAAGCGCCCTAACAGCAGTATCCACAGACACCCCAAGAGATATGAATTAAGGTCAAGAAGCACCCACCTTAATTCCTGCAATGGACTTCAAAATTTCCAATGAAGGCATCTTCAGAATGTGGATCAGATTATCTGCACAAGAAATCTGACAGTTCTCCTGTTAGTAAATCCAGGAAAGAGAAAAATAAAGAACACACATATGCAACCATGCATAATTAAGTAATTAAATTTTTTTTCTTTTACCAATTACAAAAGCAATTAAAATTCGTCATGCAAAATCCAGCAAACAAAAAATACTTACCACGGAGAGTGTAGGATCAGGAGAATGGACAAAATAGAGAAGCGGAGAACCAATTCGTGGTAGAAACTTCTGTTTCCCAGTATCTAGCTGCCATAGGACAAGAACTCCTTCATTTCCCCCTGGTCATAGTCAGCTAGAAAATATTACAAAGCCATAACAGTCTCAAAATTCAGGTAAGGGCAACAACGAAAAAATAAGAACAAAGGAACAAGAATCACATTAGAAGCATAGGAGTAAGAATACATTGGAAAAGTGAAAATTCAAATGAAGTTGCATCAAAAGAAGCAATGAAGCATGAGTATACAAATAAATTAAAGAAAAAAAAGCATGCCTTCTTCTATGGATAATGAACAAGGTTCAAACTGCAGTAGATAAAATTTCTCAACATAAAACAGCCCAAAATGATTATCCATGCATGAAAGAAACTTTTCATACAAAAAAAGTTACAACTTCAGAATTCGGTTTTGAAATAATACTTGACAATTTTTCATGCAAACCACTAACAGCATATTTGTTTAACAAAACCACTTTCTGGAACTTTTAGTCATAATCAATATTCCTTCAAGCTCAACACTTTTTACATTGATTCTTTTTGTTACCAAGAGATGGTTTACCAAAAACAACAAAAGGCGGTAGTTGCACAGAGCATCCCCACAAATGTCTGGGGAAGGTGTGATGCATGCAAACCTTAATACCTTATAATGGAAAAAAAAAAAAAAAAAAAAAAAAAAAAAAAAAAAAGAAGAAGAAGAGAGGCTCTTTTAAAACATTTTAAAACCTAAGAGTAAATTGCTAAGCCAAAAACTCTAAAAGCACATATTATCAAGTTATAAATCAAAATCTAACACACACTGTCACAAAATATATGGCAATATTGATAACCTCAAAAAGCTTCACAAAAATTAGTTAACAAAAATGTGGGCTACACTATAGGCAAACAAGAATAACAAACCCTAATATAGTAAAAAAGCATTTTTAAGTGATTATTAAGACGAATTTAATGTAGGAAAAATTACCATGAATCACACAAACTTTTGTTAATTTTCGTACAGTAATACCAACTTTTGATTAACCATGAATAATACCAACTTATGGGTGTGTTTTCCTATAATAATACCAACTTTTGTTTAACTATTAGTTTACCTATGTTTTTTTGTCAAATAGCATACTATAAACAAAAGTTGGTATTATTCTAGGCAAACATCCCCTAAGTTGGTATTATCCATGGTTAATCAAAAGTTGGTATTAGTGTAAAGAAATCAGTGAAAGTTTGTATTATTGACGGTAATTTTTCCTTTAATGTATAAAACTTTACCATAATGATCATATTGAGACTTCCAACTTATACGGATCAACTTTTTCCTACTCCAAATTGAATATAAACCACATATAATTTATTGAGCCATGTTAATTGAATCAAAGAGAAACCAAATATAAATGAACATTTTATCTTTTACTCCATTAGAATTGACCAACAAACAACAACAATGCATTGATCAAATGCCATAAAGTGGCTTCCATCTAGACAGGTTAAGGGGGTTGCATCTACACAGCTATTCCTAGTAATATCAAAGAAACCTAACCAACAAACTATGAAACAAAATAAAAGCCATTTCATTTTCATCAATGCTTATATAAGATCATCTCATTACAAGGTAACCTGATATAGAAAACAAAATTCATGATTAAAGTTCGTTACAAAAGGTCAAATTAGGCGTAATTTTTGAAAAGGAGAAAGTACAAACTTATGTAATTCTTTTGGTAAAAATGAAAGCAAATTGTCTCAACTCCTAAGAGAACCTATCATTAAGTGATTTTTGATTTATTATACTAGAAAGACCTCTTCTAACAACTTAAGCCCATTTGTTTTTCGTGATTACCAACAAACTAGTAAAATCACAATTGAATGTTTTAGAAACAAGAGGTGACAAAAAAATCAGCGAAGAACTAGAAAAGCATAAGTAAAGAGAGGAACACTAACCAAAAAAACATGGCATAAAGATAAAATGCATGACATGAAACAGTATATTACACAAATTATCAGTTCTAATAAAACAAAAGAATGGGCCACAAAGAATAATAATGAGGATTGGATAAAATTAAGTAATTAACAAACAGTAATCTACTAAAAAGGCTTATCAACCTGAGTATAAATAAGCTCCATCAGAAGAGAAAGCAAGAAACTTGACTTCAGATGAGTGCCAATGCCATGTAGAGCATGATTCAGCGTCATCATCTCCTCTAAGCCCATCTCTTTCATCTTCATACTTCATCAGCTTTCCATTAGCTTGCTTGTTTCCTTTCAAAAGAGTTCTAGTACCAAAACCCCTCCAAACCAAAATTCTCCCAGTTGCATCACCAGCAGCAACAATGTTGCTATTTGGATGAAAAGCAAAGGTTGTGAAAGTTTTTGTATGGTGCAATCTCATTTTCTTCACTAAAGCACCATCACTATCATTGGATGGAACTTTCCATATATAAAGTGTGCGCTTTATTTGAATGCCAAAAAAATCCCCCGAGGGGCTACCAATTATGAACTCAGGCTTTGCACTCTGCAAAACAAATTAGAAAGTTATCACTTCACATCACTGTACAGCATTGCAATATATATCATCCCTATATTCTCATGTTATGAAGATTAGTACTAATCAATAAGCATAAATCATATGCTTCCATAGTTATTCAACCCATATAATAAGGAAAAACATATAGATAAAAAGCAACCTTCCAGCAGCTATAAGTGCACAAGAAGGTGAAACCAGAGCTATAAGTTGAATGGCAGAATTATATTGATTGAATTAAGAACATTAAGAAAAACTTGTGGACTAGATCACATGATATTACATCAAGTGACAATGTACAGTACACGATAGTAAAACTATTCATTAGACACATACTATATAAAATCTAACCTCTTTTACAATTATTGCGGTAGCGAGCTTAGATGAAGTTAAATTGCATTTTCTAATTTGCCCCTGTAAACATTTTGATCTGTCATCAGAGTCGCTTGCCTTTTTGACAGATATATAAGCAATCACATCAGTTGGTTTACCGCCCTCATCAACTTGTTTAGATAGAAAACGAGGGATCACCTGAAACAGAAAAAATATAAAAGTGACCACAAAAACTAAAGAATATACAAGGAAAAATCACTTTTTGAATGAGAAAAAATGAATATTATCTTTAACAAACTACGATACCATCTTCAACAAACAAACGACAAAGCCACTCAAGCCACACAGACCAGGGTGGGCTGGAGTGCTAGCCCCTTGTGCCCAAGTTTTAAAATGAGTTGGGGCTAAAAAATATCACTCACTTCATGAAAGGAGGAGAAATTGGAATTTTTAGAACTTTAAGCCCAACACTAACATTTTGTTTTCTATCTTATGCTTTTTACTCCAAGACTTATTAAGTAGCATGAATGTTTAAGATTGATTAGTTGAAGAGTAATAGTAGTCTTGCATCAATTCTCAAGGTTTTCCAGCAAAAAAAATTTTTACAATGGTTGAAGATATATAAACAAAGATGACAAATTATTTTTTAACAAATTTTAAATGAATGAGTGAAACACTCAACCAACGTGTTTTACATATAATAACTTAACACTTGATTGATGCTAAGGGTTAGTTCGGTATAGGTGGTGGAAATGGTTAGAAACATAAACACTTAAAAGTGAGAAAGGGAATAATTGTTTGGCATTTTATTTCTATTGAGTAATTATGAGAACAATCATCATGAAAAAAATTCCTAACTTGGCTTGCAAATCAACATAAGAAACGAACACTGAACAATCATCCTTCTCACCATTTTCAAATGAAATCTATTCTATTGTATATGAAAAACAGGTGTAATGGGTTATCTTCTTCATTTCATTGAATATTATCCTCGCCCTTTTTCAATGAAAATTAAGGATTTTTGAGTTAGAAAAAAGAATGAAATGAAGAGGAAATTAGAGAAGATAAGGAACAAGAAATCAATTTTTTGTAGGAGTTGGGTTTTTCAAGCGCAATTCTTATTTACGTGAAGTTGCACATGAAGTGGCTACCAAGGGTCAATCGTAAACAACTTCTTTGTTAGTTTTATCGATAACAAAGGTAAGGTTACGTACATCTGACCCTCCCAAACCCGAACCTAAGTGGGACTGTGGGAACCACTTAATGGTATTAGAGTAATGAAATGTTGTTGTTAACGAAATGTTGTTGGTCTTATCAAGTAAGAGATCTAAAATAAATATGAGTTCAAGAGGAGGATGATAAAAAGATTAAATGACTCAATAAATCTTTTACCACTCATTGAGGATATGTAAAGAATTCACTCAACCCTAAGAAATGAATTGTGTTAGTAGAGATACCTTGCCACAAATGGAAATTGTTTCTTTTTTTCTAGAATTAAGCTTAAGAAAAATCACTTAAAGATCTTGTTACATAACTAGCAACAAAATTAAACAAGTGAGAAAAAACAAAACTAAAGCAAGTAACATTATAACAACAGCATACGAAATCTCGCCTCCATCACTCTTGATAATTAGCACCCTCAACATAAAATTTATGGCTCCAACATCCTATCTATCTTTGTCTTGTGTGTTTGATGTTGCTTATTTAGTGGTTTGCTCTATATTTATCCCCTAAACCTGTAGCTTACTTAGTTGCAATGAAACCTTTTCTTTCTACCTTCTCTAATCATGGTTACTTTATTGGTGTGATTAATTGTTTTTTTGGTGAATTTCATTAAGGGTAACTAACAATACACACGGTTCTTGTATTTTTTTCTAATAGCTCATCTAAATTTTTCTATCATGTATTGTTTCTTATTAAAAAAATCAAGTATTTAAAATGAAGGGGAGGCCAATTTTTATCATGGGTTGAAATTTTCACAAATTCTCAAATGAGTCGGTCTCACAGCAAAACCATCTCTATTGGGCTAATTGTCTTAATATGATCAATTACAATTTAAAACTGAATAAATTTTTATAGTCTTAGAGTGATCATTTATAAACTTAAAGTGATCACTAACAATCTTAAAGTGATCATTTGAGAAATGGGCTATTTATATTGGCTCGTCTTATGGTGAAACAATGTTATACGAGACTTGCTTCATTTTTCAATAAATTAAGTTGTATATAGGGCTCTTATCTGGTGTCTTTCAAAGGGCCAATACAAGTTCGGGACCAGCAATCATTTCTTTCTTTTTTTGGTTACAGGGTAGGCCAAGGGAAGGGAAGACGTCAGCGTGAATTGAACCAATTGCTCTGTATAAACTGATACATGCTCCAACCCTAACAAGACTGGATTCTCAAAGCTAATTTATTTCTAACAAGGTCCTGCTTTTCAAAACCTCTTAACTAAGCATAATGTTAGCGTAAAATTATGATACAACTGCAAGAAATACTCCAATTACTAAATTGTTCATAAGTCCTACAAACAACAGAACCAGAACTCCAAAGAAAAAAAAAGTTCTTTGACACAGACAACCAATCCAAAGCAAGTATATATTCCAGTTCAAAAAGCAAAATGAACAGCTTAAATTTAAAACGTCTTACCATAGAAAAAATGGGTGATCGTATATCAACAGTCTTGATCAATTGAGGCATGGAAAAATCCCAGTAACGAATAGTTCCATCAAGGGACGAAGTCCAACAATAACACAACACCTTACTTGAAGCGGGCACCACTATAACCGATGTGACAAGTGATTTATGACCCTCTAATTCAGTAACCTGGGTGAAATTGAAATTACTCATCGGGGCACTTTGTGGGTTTAGAGGGGAAAACAAAAGAATAAGAGGAGAAAGTTACCTGCATGCTGGTTGAGGAGCTGAAGACGGTGACGGTATTTCCGTTACAAATAAGGAGGCGTTTGGCGTCATTGGAGAACGCCGGCTGCGAGGAGACGAAGCTTTTGCCGCCATTAATCATTTTGAGGATTTGTAAAGGAGACAGTTTGGGGACGAGGAAGCTTAAACTGCTACTAAGGGTTTTGGGTTCTAGGTTTATAAGTTGTAGTATAGTATAGTATCGTATAGTATTAGGAAATACGAGTACTTTTGCTTCCAAATTTTACTAAAAGTTGTCCGGCGAAAATATTGGTCATTTTTGTTCATTTGTTATAATTTCTCTTTATTTATTTATTAGAAAAAAATTATCTTGGATAATCTTATTTATTATCTATTTGCTATGAATAATCTTTATTGTCGATTATTTTTAATGATTTAATTTTTTTATATTTTTTGTTGACAATGACATTTTAATCGGTTCCCGTAAGTATCTACTAAATGTTACCTTAGTTATTTTTCCTCCTTATGATTTTCCGTTGGATTACCAGTTATTTGCAAAAAAAACGCTTTGAGGTTGTAATTCACTAAAGCCTTAGACTTAAATGATGTTATTCGCAAATTACTCTTTAATATATAAAGTAGAAATAAAGCATGATTTAAGTTCGAGTTATGAATAGTATTCATGTGGAAAAGAGAAGATGACAAAGAGAGTATAATATTTGACAATCATGTAGTTTTCTTTATTGCTTTTGTCATTTTATAGCATATAATTTTTTATAAGTAATAATTTTACAATATGACGATGTGGGAGTTTTTGTATTAAATTACAAAAATGATTCATTCTCGTTTTTGTGCTTTTTATTCTTTCATTTTGTGTTATTTGACTTATTTCATTTAGGACTAAGCTTGTAATGGTATTATTTTGAATTAACAACTTTTAATCATAACTCCTTTAAGCTTATTGATCAATATTGTATTGACCAATTTTATTTGTTGCTTTATTGTAATTTAACTATGATTTTTATCGACTTAATAAAAATATACATTAATATAATTTAAACTAGTCATTTCTCATTGTTAATTTTTATGTGATTATATCGTTTATAAGTGTTCATCTATATTTTTGTTATACATAATAGTAGGTTTTTCTAAATAATATTGAGTTTTAAAATTCTAACTTTTAAGCGTTCTTCTATTTTTGTTAAACATAATAAAAGTAATAATATTGATTACTTTATAGCTTGTTTTAACTATTTATAAATTATATTTATTATTTTATTTTATTTTTTAAATGTAATATAAATTATCGATTATTTGTTTGCGGATTGAATTTCTTAGTTTTTGCTCCAAAAATTTTATGTTGTAATTTTGTTTTTTAAGTGTGATAAAGGAGTTATTTAGTGAGGTTAGAGTATAAATAAGAAATTTTAAATCCAGTGGCAAATTCATAATTTTTTAAGTTTAGGGGCAAATTCGTAATTTCATTGGGGTGGCGATAAAATAAAAAGGGTGGCGATGTTTAAAGATTGGGAATAATAAAATCCCCAAATCCCAACTTCCAAGAGCATCAAAGAAGAAAAAGAAACCCTTAAATTATGATGGGTTGAAAACTCGTCTAGTTATATGACTTCGTCTCGAAATGAGATGGTTTTATATAAGATAAGCTGTTTTCAATTTTACACATTGGATTATGATTTTGAATATTAGTTGCATTAAATGGGCACTAAAAATAATAGGTTTATAAATAAGTTTCAATTATACATCATGTTAATAAGTTTGGAAATTTTAAAGTGTCACACTAAAGTAAATTCTACCAAATAGAAATTATTTATTGGCTAAAAAAATAACATGTCATTTGATATTAACTAATATCTGTACCATTAAAGTATATTTAACTAATATTTATTTATAGTTAAATTGAGTAAGTTATAGAATATAATATATTGCATAATATAAGGTTAACAATTTCTTAAATCACAAAGTTAATTTATACATATTGTTATGGAGTCAAATAAATAACTCATAATTTATTTAGTTAAACCCTAAACCACCCACCTTAGTCCACTAACTTCCTCAAATAACTACTCACTGCTCACCATGATCTACCACTACTACCCATCATACCCATGAATATGATATCCATTACTTCATTAACCAATGTTCATTCCGCCATTATAAATACTTGTTGCATATCTAATTTGCAAGGAAGCGTTTATATTCCCACCGTTACTCCGCAAAAATACACCGCCCTCCAACTTACAATCTATACTTAACCAAAAATTTCTTCAATTGATTTGAACTTATCCTACAATCCGTTAATCTTGTATTCATTCAATATCATACATTCATTGATTTATGTTTTGTCGATCCGACTTGAGTGTCAAAGGGGTTATCGGGGAAATCACCCCTAAATCAACCCTGACAAGACTAACGTCGTATTGCAGGATTTGAGGTCTCATCAGCGAAAGGATCATAAGCACTTTCAACATACTAATAGTCGTCCCCGATGACACCTTATATCCTGGTATTTTAAGTATCTTTTGCACTTCTTCGTTTTAATACCGAAACGCATGTTAGTGTAAAATTGAGTAAATCTACTTTATAATACCTCTGGCTCTATTCTTTTAATATTATATATTTACCAAAATTTTGATTTTGGGCGCATTATTATTTATAATCAGCAAGTCTTGTATGGAATCGTCTCATTATGAAACGAGTCTATACAAGCAACCTATTAATAAAAAATATAAATAAACAATGAAATTTAAATTGTATAGGACAACAGTTAATTTTTTTTCAAAGGTTTGGGCCTAACTCTATTAAAGTCGTTTCTTATAATGAGAAGGTCTCAATTATAAATTACGTATACGATGAACGTAGGATGAAGGTTTTTTTTTAAAAAAAAAAAAAACGTGGCTGGAAAAACCACTAACAATGTCAGAGGTTCTAAAATATAATTACTATGTAAATGATTTTATAAGTGCCTGATTTATATGTAAACCCGAGGAGAACAAAAGTTTTGTTGCCTACAAATAAACTAGTAAATGTTGTGATTGACAATACAAGTGAATGCATTGTCATTCATGAATAGTGCTACATTTGTAACCTTTCACCCATCCTTTTCTATAAATACCTACATGGTATTGTAATGTAAATATACGAGAAGTAGTAGAAAGATAAAAACAGATATAAATTTATCTCTTATACTAATATTTCTCCTTATATTCTCCCTACCTCTTAACACGTTATCAGCACGAGCTCTACCCTTAATAATCAAGAAGGTAATATTTTTACAAACCTAATTAAGCATTTTTTTTTTCTTCATCAACATCCACAAATGGACCAACAATCAAATGGTGTCAACATCATCATCCAAGGTGTTTCTAACACATTTTTATATTTTATAATTGAGCATAATTCCATACCCTTCACTACAAACCCAGCAAGGACTGATTTAAATCAGCTCCGACATAATAATCCCAATAATACTAATGGTCCACCAGTACCACCAACTCGTAATTCACATGTACGACCAACTAATAATCCACTAGTTCTACCGACTAATATTCCACCAGTACGACCAACAAATAATTCATCAACACAACCAACTAATAATACCCCAACAACAACAAATGAAAATAAACCCCCACCAAGTAATAAAAGAACCAAAGATGATGAAGGAGAAACAAGTACTAAACGTTGCAAGATAAATTTAAATGACCCATAAAATAATTTATTGGACAATACGTCACCTTTACAGATGACAAGGACACTTTATTGCTTTTGTTATTATTTTATTTTATACCGCCTATATGGCTGGTTAATTGTCTTTCTTTTTTTACCGCCTAAATGGACGGTTAGTATTATTTATTTATTTTTGTTATTCTTTAAACCGCCTATATGGCTGGTTAATTGTATTTCTTTTACCGCCTAAATGGACGGTTAGTATTTTTTTTTTTCTCGTATATTTATATGTGCATTTTTTTATTTGCAGTATTTGCATTTATATCCATGTGCATTTTTCATTTACCTTTTACTTTACGTATTTCTTTTAAGTATACATAAATAATACGGTATATTGTACAATTTGGGATAACCCTCTATAAAATAGGATTACCCAAATTTTTTTACCACATACCCCTTATCCTTTCAACTTTACTCTTTACATCAAAAACACTCCTTCTCCCTCTTCCTTCCACCGACAATGTACCACCATCACAAAAACAATCCATCTTCTTCCTCTTCCCATACCTTTAGATTTGATGAAAATTTTGCTAAACTCAAATTATATATCTCCTTAATTATGGGTTTGGTGGTCCTCCTTGTAGCATTAGGAATTATAATAATTATGAAGAAGTAATTTATTTTGAAGAAGAAGAAACAAAATGCACATGATTTTCTTTGTCATATTTTCTTTTGTTTGTTAGTGCATTTTGTATGATAAATTATACTAATATGATATGTAATTACTATTTTCTTACCCTCTTTAGCATTTATTGTCTTTAATTTTTTCTCGTTCTTCTCATTGTTATTATTATTATCATTATTATTTCTCTTGTTCTTGATTTATTTCTAAATTTATTATCTATAACAAATTCATAATAATAAACCAAGGGGGAGAAGATTATGAAATTAAAACATCATAATTTTTCTAATGGTTTATTATTATGAAAATATAAGAATTATTGCATTGTCATATACTTACAAAACAATAATATATTATGTAGCAAAGTATGGCAGAAATTACCAAAAGGCTATTCAACATATTAGATTTAACTGGACAAAAATTCTTAGAATGGAAAGAAGATGCCATCATGAATTTAGAAGCTCAGGGACTTGAACATACTGTATTGGAAGTAAAGGATCCAATTGATGGAACTCAAGCTGCCAAAATAAAAGTAGCTACAAATCAAGAAAAGGCCAAAGCCTTAGTCCTCTTGAGGCATCATATTCATGATAGCCTTAAATCTGAATATTTATTTATAAAAGATCCCAAAACATTGTGGGACTCTCTTGTTGAAAGATTTGATCACCACAAAAGGGTGCTTCTTCCACAAGCTAGCCATGAGTGGAAGAATTTAAGATTTTCTGATTTTAAGACTCTCAGTGAGTACAATTCAACATTATACCGGATTGCATCAATGTTGAAATATTGTGAGCACCCGGTGAGTGATGCAGAAATGATTGAACTCACATTATCTACTTTTCATCCATCAAACATTATTCTGCAACAACAATATAGAGAAAGAAATTTCAAAAGATATTCAGATCTGAGTGTAGTACTCTCACTGGTTGAACAACATAATGATCTTGTCTGGAAAAATCATAATATGATACCTATTGGATCTCAAGCTATCCGTGAGACACACTCTACTAAAACACATGTGCATGAAGCACATGCTGTTGAAAATAAAGGCCGTGGAAATTATAATAACCGTGGTAGAGGACGCGGAAATTTCCGAGGAAGAGGACGAGGACGAGGCCGTGGAAATTTTAACGGATACGGTAGAAAGTTTCAAGGATCCGGTAGAGGCCACTTTCCCCAATATTATCAAAATGATTATTACAATAATAATTCTCGAAGGGGAAAACAAATTGGTTATCACAATAAAAATAACCATCAAGAAAGAAAAGAAAGTATTTGTTACAAATGTGGCATGACAGGGCATTGGTCACGTACATGTCGTACTGTCAAACATTTGGTGGAGCTGTATCTAGCTTCCCAAAAGAAAAAGGGAAAGGGTGTGGAAACAAACTTTAATGAAGCAAGCACCTCAATGCCTAATGTCGATCCTTACAATAAAGCAAGCACGTCAATGCCTAATCTTGACCTTTCAGACTTCTATTTAGATGGCGATGAAAATAATAAAGAATATGACGAAGATATTTGAATTTTTCTTAACAATGTTATGATGCTTATTTAGTTGTATTTCTATTTATATGCAATCTCCCTTTTTATGTATTGATATCACCTTATGTTAATGAAATTTTATTTTAACTATCTATTTATTTAATATGAAGATATGGATCAGTTTGAAAATGGAGTCAAATATCAATGCCTCCTAGATAGTGGAACAACTCACACTATCCTAAAGCACAAAGAATATTTTTCTGAGTTGAAGATGGTGAAAGCAGATGTCACCACAATCTCTGGAACCACTACACTAATAGAAGGATATGGAAAAGCTCAAATAATACTTCCTAATGGGACAAAGCTAGTAATTAACGATGCTTTATATTCGAGTAAATCTCGACGAAATCTCATAAGTTTCAAAGATGTACGCCAAAATGGTTATCATTTAGAAACAATGAACATCACATCTGAAAAATGCGGCAAGAAAAGCATTCATGAAAAATTACCAGCATACTCATCGGGATTATATCGCATTAATATAAAACCGGTTGAGATAAACATGGTATCTAACCAGAAGTTAGATAATAAAGAAATGATAAATTTATGGCATGACCGATTGGGTCATCCTGGTGTGGGAATGATGCGAAAAATTATTGAAAATTCAATTGGGCATCCAATGAAGAAAATAAGAATTCCCCAACCAAATGAATTATCATGTTGTGCATGCTCACAAGGCAAATTGATAATTAGACCATCTTTAAATAAAATTGCTACTGAAACTCCTAAATTTCTGGAAAGAATTCATGGAGATATATGTGGGCCAATTAATCCTGCTTCTGGACCATTTAGATATTTTATGGTGTTGATTGATGCCTCAACACGATGGTCACATGTAAGTCTCCTACAATCTAGAAATGTGGCATTTGCGAAATTACTTGCTCAAATCATTCGATTGAGAAATCAATTTCCAGATTATACGATTAAACGAATAAGGCTTGACAATGCTGGAGAATTTACATCTCAAACTTTTAATGATTATTGTACGTCAATTGGAATTGACGTAGAACATCCAGTAGCTCATGTTCATACTCAAAATGGTCTGGCTGAATCATTGATTAAAAGACTCCAATTAATAGCAAGACCATTATTAATGAGGTCAAAATTGCCATCATCTGCGTGGGGCCATGCAATAATACATGCATCGTCATTGATAAGATTAAGACCAAGCGCTTATCATAAATATTCACCACAACAATTAGTGCATGGTCAAGAACCAAATATATCACACCTGAAAATATTTGGATGTGCAGTATATGTCCCTATTGCACCACCCCAACGCACAAAAATGGGTCCGCAAAGAAGGATGAGAATTTATGTTGGATTTGAATGCCCATCAATTATCAAATATTTAGAACCAATGAGTGGTGATTTATTTAATGCTAGATTTGCGGATTGTCATTTTGATGAGACAATATTCCCATCCTTAGGGGGAGAGAAAGTGGACCCAAATAAGAAGGAAATAGATCTCACATGGAATGCAATGCATTTGAAAATATATGATCTAAAAACGAATGCTTCTGAACAAGAAGTTAGAAAAATTGTCCATAATCAATATATTGCAAACAGATTACCTGATGCATTTGTAGAAACAAAGCAAGTGACAAAATCATATATTCCTGCGGCAAATGTTCCGGCACGAATTGAAATTCCCACTGATAACAAAGCCACTGAAAATGAATCTATTGCACGCCGGAAGCGTGGAAGACCACTTGGTTCAAAGGATTTGAAACAAAGAAAATCCAAAAGGTTGAATGAAATGGCAAATGTTATAAATATTACTTCTTCAATGAATCATAAAGAAACAAGTTTTGGAGATGAGGATGAAAATCTCATAGAAGAAGAAAATAATAACATCAAAGATAACAATGAAATTTCGATTAATTACATTTCAGCTAAAAGGCAAATAAATCGAAAGAATGTTATTGTTAATAATGCACTTGCTCATTCAATCGCCACCGAAATAACACTTGATGAAAATGATATAGAACCAAGAACGATACAAGAATGTCGGCGTAGAAATGATTGGCCAAAATGGAAAGATGCTATTCAAGCAGAATTAAAGTCACTTGAGAAACGAGAAGTTTTTGGACAAATTACCCAAACACCAAATGGTATAAAACCGGCCGGCTATAAATGGGTGTTTGTAAGAAAAAGAAATGAAAAGGATGAAGTGGTTAGATATAAGGCACGACTTGTAGCGCAAGGTTTTCCCAAAGACCAGGGATTGATTATGAAGAAACATATTCTCTAGTAGTAGATGCGACTACACTAAGATTTTTGATAAGTCTAACTTTCTTAAACAGTTTGCAAATGCGACTTATGGATGTTGTGACCGCATATTTATATGGTTCACTTGATACAGACATTTATATGAAAGTCCCTGAAGGACTTAAGTTGCCAGAAAACCACCAGTCACGAGAAATGTTTTCCATAAAGCTGAAAAGGTCACTTTATGGACTAAAACAATCTGGAAGAATGTGGTATAACCGTCTTAGTGAATATCTCCTGAAAGAAGGATTCAAAAATGATCAAATCAGTCCTTGTGTATTTATTAAACGAACTCAATCAAGATTTTCTATAATTGCAGTTTATGTTGATGATTTAAATATCATTGGAACTCCCAAAGAGCTTGAACAAACTGCAAAATATTTGATGAAAGAATTTGAAATGAAAGATCTTGGGAAAACAAAGTTTTGTCTTGGGTTACAAATGAAGCACTTAAGGGGTGGAATCTTTGTGCACCAATCCAACTATACAGAAAAGGTGCTAAAAGGATTTCATATGGACAAAGCTCATCCGCTGAGCTCCCCAATGATAGTGCGATCATTAAAACAAAAGGATGATCCATTTCGACCTTGTGAAGAAGACGAGGAGATTCTTGGCCCTGAAGTGCCATATTTAAGCGCAATTGGAGCTCTGATGTATCTAGCTAATAATACAAGACCTGATATTGCTTTCGCTGTTAATTTATTAGCTAGATATAGTAATTCACCAACAAATAGACATTGGAGCGGAATAAAACATTTGTTGCGCTACCTTCGAGGAACTAAAGATCTTGGACTATTTTATAGATCAAAGCAAGATGCTAGACTTGTTGAATATGCAGATGCTGGATACTTATCAGATCCCCATAAGGCTAAATCACAAAATGGATATGTATTCACATATAGAGGTACCGCAATATCTTGGAGATCCACGAAACAAACACTGACAGCTACATCATCAAACCACGCAGAATTAATCGCCCTTTATGAAACAAGTAGAGAATGCGTTTGGTTAAGGTCAGTAATTGGTCACATTCAAGAAGAATGTGGGATAAACTCGATAATAAATTCTCCAACTGTAATCTTTGAAGATAATACCGGGTGTATTGAACAAGTTAGTGGAGGCTTCATAAAAGGGGATAAAACCAAACACATAGCACCAAAACTTTTCTTTGCACATGACCTCCAGAAGTATAAAATAGTAAAGGTGAAACAAATTCAATCAAGTGAAAATCTTGCAGATCTATTCACAAAGTCCCTTCCATCAAAGAGATTCGAGCAACTTGTATATAAAATTGGAATGCGTCATCTACGAGATATCTGTTGAACTTAGGGGGAGAATCATTCTCACTGCATTCTTTTTCCCTTCGTTCAGGTTTTTATCCCATTGGGTTTTTCCTGACAAGGTTTTTAACGAGGCAGTATTAAATAAAATATTGTAATAATATTTTACTTTTTTTTACATAATTAGAATGCATTCAAGGGGGAGTGTTGTGATTGACAATACAAGTGAATGCATTGTCATTCATGAATAGTGCTACATTTGTAACCTTTCACCCATCCTTTTCTATAAATACCTACATGGTATTGTAATGTAAATATACGAGAAGTAGTAGAAAGATAAAAACAGATATAAATTTATCTCTTATACTAATATTTCTCCTTATATTCTCCCTACCTCTTAACAGTAAAGTAGTAATCAATTATTCCAAATAACATTCCTAACAATGTCAAAACTTACATTAAATAAGTTTTAGGCAGAAAACCTTCATAACAAACCCTGCAAACAAAATAAACTCAATCCAAAACAACTAGTTCACAACCTAGCTAATCTAAAAATAATATTTACATTAATCAATAATGTCAATAATACATGAATACTAGTATATAAGTTACATCACAAACCCAACATATATAATAAATAATAAAATAAAAACATAAAGTTTTCAAATATATATAGAATGGCGGATTTATGATCGAAAAGCATCAGTAGCACCAATATGCAGAGTATTAATGTTAATATAAAAAAATTAAATAATTGAAAATTCAATGTGGTAACTTAGACTATTGAGTTTTCCACGTAGTAACCAAAGTTTTTTTAAAATTTACGCTGTAACCTTGAGGTTTACCCAATTAAACCTCTATGACCTATTTGTCCAAAAAACATTTGGAAACTGTCCATTAGTAAGAGTTACCATGGTTCTGAGATTCAAACATCAAAAATCATCCCAAAGATCACATTTCCCACAATTTTCAAACTCTAATTCCTCAATTTCTCTAATTTTTCAACCCCTAATTCCTCAATTATCAAAGCGTGACAACAAATTTTGAGTATTCAATTTCAAAAGTTTTTAGGTCTGATTTTGTTTGGTTACCACGTGAAAAACCAATACTTCAGGGTTACCACATTAAATTTCCTTTAAATAATTTATAATACTTTTAAAAAATAAAATAAAATACTAAATATAATTTATAAATAGTTAAAACAAGCTATAAAGTAATCAATATTATTACTTTTATTATGTTTAACAAAAATAGAAGAACGCTTAAAAGTTAGAATTTTAAAACTCAATATTATTTAGAAAAACCTACTATTATGTATAACAAAAATATAGATGAACACTTATAAACGATATAATCACATAAAAATTAACAATGAGAAATGACTAGTTTAAATTATATTAATGTATATTTTTATTAAGTTGATAAAAATCATAGTTAAATTACAATAAAGCAACAAATAAAATTGGTCAATACAATATTGATCAATAAGCTTAAAGGAGTTATGATTAAAAGTTGTTAATTCAAAATAATACCATTACAAGCTTAGTCCTAAATGAAATAAGTCAAATAACACAAAATGAAAGAATAAAAAGCACAAAAACGAGAATGAATCATTTTTGTAATTTAATACAAAAACTCCCACATCGTCATATTGTAAAATTATTACTTATAAAAAATTATATGCTATAAAATGACAAAAGCAATAAAGAAAACTACATGATTGTCAAATATTATACTCTCTTTGTCATCTTCTCTTTTCCACATGAATACTATTCATAACTCGAACTTAAATCATGCTTTATTCCTACTTTATATATTAAAGAGTAATTTGCGAATAATATCTTTTAAATCTAAGGCTTTAGTGAATTACAACCTCAAAGTGTTTTTTTTACAAATAACCACCAAAGCATCAAAATCTACACTATTCAGGCCAAGTTATCGTTGACAAACCCAAATGATATTTGACTAGCCTAAACGACTGTTGACCATTACTCACCGTTGAATTAAAGTTATTACTTTATTAAATTTGTGAGCACACGATGGTCCTTCGCAAGAAAATGAATATTGATTATTAAATAACTAAATAAATAAATAAATAAACAAATAAATAAAATAAATAGGTTGAGTTAGGGTATTACTCCCTCCCTCACTCAATTCACACGCCTCCCTTCCCCTTTCCTTTTTCCTTCTTTCTTTCCCTCCTTCCTTACCTTCTCCCTCTACTGTGCCGCCAGGGCTGGCTGTTGTGCCGCCCCTTGTGACTGCCGGCCAGTTGCACGGCACCTCCTGCAAGATTCCCCAACCCCTGGCCTTGGATCTCCACCCTCACCACAGCAGCTGCGCTGCGTTTTTTTCAACCGGCAGCCACACCACAGTGAACAGCCGTCCACCCTTCCACCACCAGCAACCGCTTCACTCCCTGTGGCCAGCAACTAGCGGCTGTGACAGAAGCAGCCCTGAGACGTGACTCCATCCACCACCACACTAACCACTCTTCTCTCCACCCCTTTCTCTTGTTCACCTAAGTAAGCCATATCCTCTTCCCTAGTTGATTTTCTCTTGTTTTTAAATGAAATTGTTATCAAGTTTATGATTTTAGTATTGATTTTTGTATTATTTTCATTTTTTTTGTGGCTAAGAGTTTGATTGATGAATTGAACATATTTATGATTTAGGGTTTGAAGTGTGATTAGAAATTATGGGTTGTGTGTTGATTGCGTATTAATTTGGTTTAATCTTATCATGGGTAATAGAAATGGTGTTATCCTTGAGCATGAAATAATTAGGGTTTGATTTAGAAATGAGATTACTAGTAGTGTGTGCGTTGTATGCTACTTTGGTTATGATTAATTGAATAACATGAAGTTGTTTTAAGACTTGGTAAATTATTGTTGTGATAATTAGTAATGATTTTGATTAAACCTGACTATAGTTATGATTTTGGCTGTCAAATTAGGAGTAATAGATGCTTTTCGTTGTGACTTGATTGTTGTGGATTACAAGTACTCTTAATAGGTCGTCATTGAATTATAAACACATAATTTTAGTAAGGCCACGAGAATAATATCAACTTATTGTAGAAGGTTGTTAGTAACTGCAAACTGGGAGTTGACTCTGTTTGACCAGGTTTTCTTTTGTTTGCACTTAGAAAGAAACTGCTGTATTTCGGGACATACCTGTTCGCACTTACTGACTGCGAACAAGTGATTGGGTAAAAAAGTCAAACAATCCTGTTCGCAGTTAGTAGATGCGAATAACTTCTTTGGCTTTTTGAATCAAACAACTTGTTCGCAGTTAGTAAGTATGAACAGACTCATATCTCAGGTTTGAGATTTAAGTGCTTACATTTGGAAATAAGTTAATTTTGCTTTTATTTGGTGTTTTTTTTTTAATAATTAATCTTACTGTTACAAATTTGGCCCAAAACTACTTACCTAACCTAACCCTACCCGCCGTCGCATTCCCATTCCCACTCCTACTCCCCTAACCCTAATTTAATTTTTAGTCTGTCCCTGCTCCCTCATTCAGTTTCTTTTCCTCAAAACCTAATTCATTACATGTCTTTTCTCATTCTACTCATTCCAATCTCTTATCATTCACCTATTTCTCACGGCAAAACCCACCCTCTTTTCCTTATTTCTTCTCCAATCTCTTCATATTACCTTTGATTTTTAGTCTTTCTACTCTTCAAGGCTAGTCTATTGATTTTATCTTTTATTTTATTTTTTTTTTGGTTTAAATTAAGTTTTTCGTGTGTTTTTGTATGTGTTGTTTAATCTTCATGTTTTCCTTCTATTTTTTTTTCTTATTTGTTCATTATTTTGAATGTGTTCATTAGTTTGTATGTGTTTTTCTTCATGGCTAAACCCTTTTGTTTGTATTCATTAGTTTGTATTGTGTTTATTAGTGATTTCTTTTTTTTTTTAAAAGTTTAATTAATGTATTTCTATGCATTTCTGTTTTTCTTGTGTATTACTGATTTTCGTTTTTTTGAATTTTTATGCATCTGGTTTTGTCCAGATTCTTCTGGTATTTTTTAATTTTGTTCTTTCTAAATTTTTGGTCCAAATTCTGTTTCTCTTATTAAGCATGCATTGTTATCCATTTTTAAGGGAAAATTCGGTCATGTATAATTACGAAGTGATGTCTTTGAGAAATAGACAAATTATATGGGTCCGTCATAATGTAAGACAATTTCATACAGGACGAGCTATAATAATAAAAACCATACTTCTATTTTTGAGTTTTAGTTAAAAAATAAACCTAAAAAATAAAGTCCGTGGCTTGCAAGCTATTCTGGTACTTAGTCAACAAGCAAGTAAACCCTGCCTCTCCGATCCTGCAGTTTTATTTTAGAGTTCAAGAATCAGAAAGCAAGGTTTTCCTATCTAGAAGACAACCATGCCGAAACATTACAGACCTCCGGTGAGATTTTCATTAATGTATCTTCATACTTTTTTCTTCTTTCTTTAACTATTTCTCATCATTATTCCTTTTTCTCTTTGTCGTTGTTTAGGGCAAGAAAAAGGAAGGAAACGCTGCCAAGTATGTTACTCGTTCCCAGGCCGTCAAGCAACTTCAAGTCACTCTTCCTCTCTTCAGGTATTCCATTTTCCTTCTTTTTCCTGCTTTTCCTTTTTTTTTTTTGACAATTTGATTGCTGCTAATACAATTCAAGACACTATTGTTTTACTTAAATCTCCTGCTGATTGTCATTATGAAGTTTGTTTTGGTTGGAAAGTATTTTACAATGGAAAAATGCAAATGATAATTGATTTTAGTTTGTTTGGTTTGATTGAAAACTTTTACACTTTGTTGGATTGAGGAAAGTGGAGGGGACAGAAGGGGAGGAATTCAAAGGCATATAATTTCCATTGTTTCTATACCAATTTTGGAGTGGACTTATTTGGATACTATTAATGGATAATGCAAATGATAATTAATTTTCTTTTGTTTAATTTGACGGAAAACTATTAGGAAAAATTGATGGGTTGAGGATGGAAGAGCGGTTAACTGCCATTTTTTAATTTGAGAAGAATTTTCTCAAAGTAATGAGAAACTCCTTTCCGCCCTAGTTTTTTTGTTTTAAGTTCCTTTGTCAAACCAAACTAGTGAAAATGGGAAGAACAATTTTTTCACGGCGATGATTCCCCCCCTAAACCAAACACCCGGTGGCCGGTACGAAGATTGAGTTGAATGAGTGATTTTGAACCTCTCTGTTTTCCTGTATGTTTACTTATTTTTCATTTCTCTGTTATCTTCAGGAAACTATGCATTTGGAAGGGTATATATCCTCGAGACCCTAAGAAGAAAATCAAAGGAAATCATCAAACTTACTATCATACCAAGGATGTAGCTTTCATCCTTCATGATCCCCTTCTGAATAAACACCGTGAAATCAGAGCCCATGAGAAGAAGATTAGAAAAGCAAGGGCTAAGAAGAATATGCAGCGTGCTTTTCGTCTTGAACAAAACAAACCCACTTACAATTTAGATAGGCAAATCATTGAGAGGTGTTTATTAGTGTTGTATTATCAAAGCTTTTGTCTTTTTTTTTTTGTTCTATTTCATCTAATTTTCTTGTGGTGTGATTCAGGTACCCAAGGTTTATTGATGCACTAGGAGATTTGGATGATGCTCTTACCATGGTTCACCTCTTTGCTGCTTTGCCAACATTACAGAATGAACAAATTGATGTAAAGCGTATCCATAATTCACGTAGGTAGGTTAAGCGGCAACAATTTACCTTTGAATTGGCTAACACTGGGGTTATATACTCTCATACTCATGATACATTGCCTTGGTTTAGGTTAAGTTATGAATGGCAAGCATACATTGCTCGTACTCACAAGCTGCGCAAAACTTTCGTTTCAGTGAAAGGGATTTATTATCAGGTAATTAGGTATCACATGAAATATTAGTTTCCGCATCTTCTCTGACAATTTTGGATTATATATTCTAATCATATTTTTTTATTCATGTGGTAGGCTGAGGTGCAGGGACAAAAAATAGTTTGGGTAGTTCCCCATTCACTACAACAAGTCGTGACTGCTGATGTTGATTTTAAAGTGATGTTAACATTTGTGGAATTCTATGAGGTAATGGTGGCTCTTTTTTTTTGAGTGCAACTTTTTTCTAGTTCAGCTAAATAGCAACCTTTGTTTTAAACTATTCTTCTGAATAATATGAAATTATGCATTAGTAAACTTCATAGCTATCTGGATTTGATTGTTGATACATGATCTTATATTTATATTTATATTTATATAGTAAAAAATGTAGTCCAAGTCAGTATGTCAATAATGTGAAAAATCAACTAGATTCAACTAAAAAAAAAAAAAAATCATATAAAGTGTTTTATTAATGTTCTTGTACAATTACCTTGTGTACTTACACTTACTTATCCATGCTATTCATGTTCTCAAATAGCAAGTTATCTTAAGGTTAATTTTTTATTCTAAAGCCAGGGTATTCATTAATAATAATGCCTGTGCTTAACATCCTACAATATATTTTATCCTACCATTTCTAACATCTGTTATCATGCGCTGAAACTTTTTAACTCTTGTTTTTGTACTGCTGCAGACACTTCTTGCTTTTGTGAACTTCAAACTTTACCACTCCATAGGTGTGAAGTATCCACCAATTTTGGATCCTCGCTTGGAATCATTAGCAGCAGGTATCCTCTCAAGTCTTCCCCCCTCCAAAAAATGTGCACATTGAACTTTTGTTATTATGTCGTTTTATTTTGACGTGGAGAGAGAGCTCTCTGGTGTTGGCTGACTTTCAAAGTTTCAATTGGTGTTGTATCCTTCGTTGAAGTGTTTTGAAAAATGTGTACACCTTATGGACTTTTCTTGTGATACCTGAAAAAAGTTTCACGAATATTAGTTTCAACAAGCTTGAGAAATCAATATTAAGAGAACTTTTTTTCCGTTTAAAGTTCCAAAATATTTAATTTTGGAATTTGCCTTTTCCCTCATGTAACTTTTTTTGTTCCCGTATCCGTATTTGTGCGACCTTGTATATAAGATCGTGCCACTGCTATGAGTTTCACAAAATTTAGACATTTTTAGATAGGAGCCTAGAAGCATTTCAGGTGAAAATTGCATTGTTAGTGATTGTTTATGTATGTGGACTTGAGCATTTGAGTATATCTCTGCTAATGAATTATGTGTGACTTACCATTATAAATCGCCTCCTCTCTTCTGTTTGATTTTGTGTGGCTTAAGTGTGGGAGGCCAGTATGGGTCACCGTTTATAGCAGCTTGTGAATCTAAAAATTTCAGCAGATATACTTGGAAAATTGTGTCAAGAAAAAATGTATTATGGAGATATGTTTCATTTTTTTGGCAGTCTTTCTAGGGTATAATTGTTTCATTAGGGAGGCGGGTATAGATTTTGAAATCTCACTACACTTAAGTCCCTTATTTGTCGATTTTTTCGTTTGTACTGCAGATCTATATGCACTCTCAAGATACATTGCTACTAAACCCGAGCAACAAGACAAACAATTACAAGGACATCCAGATGAATCAGAGCTAAAGCTTGCACAACTTCATCATCAGCTCGCATCCAATGAGCCTGGAGCCTTGATGCATCTTGTTGAAGAAGCCGAGATAGAGGATGATGGAGATGAAGAAACAAAGGAGTGCAAATCTCTTTTTGAGAACATGACGTTCTTTTTGACCAGAGAGGTGGTTTTCTTTTATCCAATGTTGTAAATTTTTTCTTCTAGAGTTGACACAATTGCAAATTTCATTGTTATCATGTTTTATATATATCATAGCACATGCAATTGCTACCGCATTTGGCTGGCAAATGATTGATCAGTCTCTTAAAATTATGCTTCTTTATATTATGTTATCCTGTGGACGAGTTTTTTTTACTTGGTGTGGCATGCCCTATTCTGGGCGTAAACAATTTTGTTTTCTTACGTAGTTCAGTTTTTTTGTGTTTCTTATTGAAATCTTGTTCTTAACTTAATGTGATGTTTGTTTTTATCTCATTGTGTACCGTATTCTTACTTGTTATGATCTTGTCTTCGAACGAGATACTATTTTTGTTCTTGATTATATAAGAATGCATTGCAAAAAATTCATTAGTGCATGTTTTAATGCAAATTTGAATTTAGGTTCCAAGGGAGCCGTTGCTTTTTGTCATCTCGGCCTTTGGTGGGAAGGTTTCTTGGGAGGGAGATGGAGCTCCATTTGGGGAGTCTGATCCTAGCATTAGTCATCAGGTAAGCTGTCATGCTTTAATTCCCATGATTAATTTATCGGTTCGGAACATGAAGGGGTTTACGTTTTATATTTTCTATACTTGTTGCGTCGAGGTAAACTGGCATGCTTGAATTTTCATGATCCATTGAATTATATTATATTTTTCTCTCTGAAGTTATACCATCTTTTTGTATGTTCATTTGTTCAGTGTGTTCTTTGAAGCTATTTAACTATGTGTGCGTGTATATACCAAAGTATCAGACATGTTCCATCATCCATGTTTTTCGAGACATAGAAACACAGTCCTAATATGTCAATTGCATTTTATTTTTTTCTGATATGGAGACTTTGAGCTTTTCATTTGTAAATACAAGCGTATACATTTCTCATCGAATTTTAACTTCATCTCCATCTATATGATCACTTATCACATGATGTTTTTACTATGTATTTGCATTATTCTCTGTTGTGTACATACTATTTTGGACCCCTCTTAACTGCACAGGAGACTAGGTGGAACCACTTAATGACATTGAGCTAATGGAATATAATGAAATGTTGTGTTTCTCTCTCGATGTATGTTCTTTAGACGATTTGAGTTTTGGTTTGACTATTGATGTGTTAGGTAAGGACTCCTAGCATTGTTTAAGTGTCTAGTGTCTGTAAGGCAAGATGAGGAGTCAAAGTTGTAAAGGCTTAATGCTGCTTGAAAGTTGGAATAGTTTACATGGTCAATGCAAATTGTGATTTTTTGAAGTAGTCTTGTTAATTTGTCTTGCATGTTATCCTAGTGTTTTACTTGCATTGGAAATTTGATGAAAATCCTTGTGCAAATACACCTTTGTGTCATCATTTACCATTCAAGTTGTTTTGAAGATATGTTTGACTTCCAAGATGGGTGTTGCGGAGGGAGGGAAAGATTTTAAAACTTCACCACCTATATTTCAAATTTACAAGCGAGGTATGAAAAAAAATTAAAGGTCAGATTAAAAGTGAATTGCTTGGGAACTAAGTGTGTATTAGCCATGGAGTTAAGCTTGTGAAATTATTTATTTGTGGTTAAGAAACTTACTAGTCGTTAAACCTAATTTGATACGTAAGAAATGCTGTCTCTGAAGATTGTATGTGGGTCTTGGTGATTTTGTGGAAATGCCTTCGTGTTGATCATACATATATTTTACTTGCAGTTGGCAAAGTAAATAGTTGCACTAATTGAGGTTTATGTTGTCATGTTGCTAGTTGAGGATTAATGTTTGACTTATACCCCCTTATCCCTCCCTACCCCTCTGGTTTTCTGTTAGCATTATGGACATTTGGATTAACTCTGCTGTTACTCTCCTCTGTTTTGTAGATTGTTGATCGGCCAACTCAGAATCACATGTTCCTTTCTAGAGAATATATTCAGCCACAATGGGTCTTTGATTCCGTAAATGCTCGCATAATACTGCCAACTGAGGATTATGTGGTGGGAAGGTATGTTGTGAGGATTTGATTTTCTTCTAAGTTGCATGGTTTTTTTCTCATGTTGCTTTTAAGAAAGGATGAGTAGGAGAATATAAGTAGTTAAACATTGGAATTGATTTTCTTAGTCCTATCTTACTAGTAGAGTCTAGGATTGAATAAAGTATTTCTTCTGTTAGAAGATGGTTTTCAACATTGAATTGTTTTGGTTTATGTAGTTAACTCCATATTGTTGGGATTAAGGTTTTGGCATTATTGTTGTAGTTTTAGAAAGGGTTTTTATGTCTATATATATAATTTTTTTTGAAGTGATATGAGATATGAGAAATATTGGGATTTCTCATCTTGTTTTGGCATATTACTTGAGAAATCGCTTTGGGTTCTCATCTCAAGTGTCGTGGGCCAATGATTCCTTGCACAATGTGTTCGAAATTCTGTATATATAAATGCATCTTTTGACGAATAAATGTTTTCGTGAGCATGGAGTTTGTCGTGCAGAGAAGCGTATTGGATCCTATATTCATTTACAAAGCTGTGTCTGAGTTTTAGATTTGGCTCGTTATGTTTAGTTTAAGCATGTGCTGAAGCCTCGTGCAATGTTTTTGTAGGATTCCTCCTCCACATTTGTCTCCCTTTGTTGATAATGAGGCAGAAGGGTATATCCCTGATTATGCACAAAAGATCAAGCAACTGCAGGCTGCTGCTAGGAAACAAGTACTGCCAGTACCTGCTGTTGGAAATGAAGATCAGGATGACATTCAGGACCCACTATTGGAAGGCATTGCTGATCGTGTGGAAGCAAACAAGGCAGCTGAAAGAAAGCAAAAGGTACATCTTGTGGAAGTTAGGCATACAATTGGATAAGGTTTATCGTATTTGTCTAGGGGGATAAAACCCGCGTTCATTTTAGACTTGTGCTTCATGAGCAAGAAATTTCAATGCGAGAAGGTGTCAGTTTGGCATGTTTATTTCCTTCTCTCTGATCTTTGAAGCTGTTAAAATGTTTGATGCAGATGTTGAGTCTTGAAAGACAATATCACGAAGAGTTGAAAATGGAACTTGAAGGTGTCAGCCATTCTGGTCCCAAGCAGCCGAGTACTAATGAAAACGTAGAGTCTCGTGATCAAGAGCAAACTGATGTGGTTGATGACGAAGCCGAGGACATGTCAAAATCTTTAATGTCACGCAAGAAAAGAGGGCTTTATGAGTCGATAGTTATTCATAATCAACGCAAGAAAGCTAAGATTAAAAAGCTCGAGTCCAGGAAACAAAAACTTGAAAAAAACCGAAAGTGAGCAACAAATTGAAGGAAGAGAAATTTTGCCTAGTAGTAACTTTCGTATTTGTATCTCAGATCCACTTTGCTTTTTAATTATAATAACAGTTAATTTGAAAGTATTTTTACAAAGGTTTTTGGTTGTACTTTGTTGCATGCCGTTCTTAATTGTATAACTTTAGAACTATGTTATTTTGCACATATTTTGGATAAGAATTTAGGAAAGAAAGGAAAAGAAGGAAAGGGTAAGGCAAACAAGGGGGCGAGGTAAGGGAATGAATGATAAGAAAAACTTTGTTTGAGAGGGAAATGAAGTTGAGTGATAACAATATTAATTATGATTTGATTCCTATTGACAAACAAGATGAAGTAAATGAAATTGAATTAAATTCCTATTGACAAGGGATCTGTATAGAATATAGATCCATCAAGGAAGCATTATGATTCGAAATCCTACGTCAATATTGTTATTTTCCAAGTATTTTTTTGGCTTTAAAATCAGAGTTATTGCGTTTTAGTCATTAAATTTAATAATTTTTCATTTAAAAGCTCAAGTTGTATGCAACTAGGCATTTTTCAATAATCTATCATATTAGAAACCAAATAAGCTGCTATTGGCATGCGGTATAAATTTGATGTGCTTTTATTAACTGAACAAATTTAGATAATTTGAGTCTCAATTCCACATGCCAATTGTTTTCCCTTTTCTCCCTTCTAATTTTCCCTACTTTGGAATTTATATCTTAAAAAATACAAATGATCTCATGAAAGGACTATCTCTATTGAGTTAACTCATACAATTAATTAAAGTGATTACTTTCAGTTTTAAAGTGATCAACTAAAAAATAAACTAATTATAAAGGTCTTTTTCAAGGTGAAACAGTGTCATGCAAAACTGAGTTGCCAGCGCAAAGTTTTATCTTGTACTCAACTCACCTATCTCATGTCTCTGAGTCTGGCTTCTTGGATATTCTAAGTCTTATGTACACATTCCAAGCGCAGCATGCAATAGCTTTCCCCCCAAAACAAATCAAATATACAATCAAAACTCGAATCAATTGACATAAATGCAGAAGCCGAAACCCAACAACTAACTTCTCTCCCATCAAATTCTATTTGTTTACATTATCAAAACTAGAATAATTGATCCTAAACCGTCGTTATTTCCCCGCACATAAACTGCAAAAGGAGCTCATGAGATCATTTCAATCAGTGTTGACCTCCTTAGATTACCGGAGAATCCCCCAATCCTAAGGAAACATAGAATAAATTATACCCTACAAACTCCAGAATCCAGATTCATCTTCACTAGTGGAGCCGATTGCCTGAACGAGCTGCAGCGACCAATTGAGCACAAGCAGTGAGACAGACAATGAGTCACTTTCTAATATAGCCTGCATATAATAAGATCAGAGTATATTTTCCCATGTTTGGGGGGCTTAAATGCTGAACTTTGAATACATGGAAATCCTTGAGGTGAATCAATAGATGATTTGATAACTTGATGAAATAAATCATGGTGCCAATGATAATGGAAATGGATGATCAGTAACATGAGAACCTATACCTCCTATGTCACAGTTTCATGTTCATGAAATTAAGTTGATTATGTCCGCTTGACTATATTTACACTTCTTACTTATGTAAAGTTATGGATGATGTTTGCTATCAAAAGTCAATCGGAAACAACCTTTTTGTTATCACTACTAAGGTTAAGGTTGCCCACATCCGATCCCCCAAACATTGGTGCAAGTCATTTAATGACATTGGGGCAATGGAAAAAATGTCAACATGACTTGGCAATCCATCTTATATTATGTTCATCAACAGCATGATCAATATGAACATCAAGCACGCACTTACAACAACAGAAATGCATCAGTCCTACAAAAAACGAGTAGTGTGAAAATCTATGATGTCATAAAGCAGTTAAGGAGATGCTTCACCAAATGCAAATCTTGCATGTAAAGGCAAGATATAACCCTAAGATACATTAATGATGAAAGTATGTGCAGTCAATCACATGCGAAGAAATGTTAATGCTGATGAAATGGATGCATTCAACTGCGGCATGATGCATCCTATCATGTAGGTTGCAATTTTGGAGCATTAAGAGCAGAGTACAACCCTTTTGGACTACTGAAAATCCATTGGTGGAGCAGCCCCGTTCACAGGAGTCGCAGGGACGGCGGCGGTACCAGCAGCAGCAGGGTAATTGGAATCTTTTCGTCTGCCATAGGGATTCTTCGAATACGTATTAAAGTCAAGAATAACTGAGTTTCAAGACAAAGGAATGCTGGAGAACTTAAAAGTACTATCAAAGTAAACAATCTATTTCAATCAAATTACAGTTATAATTTGTGAATAGCAATAGTGAAGAGGAAATTAAAGAGCATGAAATTCACATGGAAATATTAATGATAAAGCTAGTGAACTAAAAGTACTATCAGAGCAAACTTATCTATTTCAATCAAATTAGAATTCATGAATAACAATAAAGAGGAAATTAAGAGTAGGAGTCCATATAGTAATATCATAATGTTTTTTAAGCATACAACAAAAGGGAAAACTTGGATTTTAAGACGATCAAAAGTCAGAGATGCCTTCAAACAGAAGGCGTCAAGCAGTTACTTCTTGATGCATGTACTGAGCGTTAAAATTGCCACAAGCAAAGTAGTAACAAGTCAAATTAAGCAGACAGGAAATAAAACATGGAAATAAGACCATTGCAACTCAGAGATATCTTCAAACACAAAGATCTTAAAATATATGCTGCCCAATCCAACTACACAGGCAACTATGTAGCCTCAAAGCAACAACTAAAGATTCACAAGGAAACAAGGAATAACATGTCAAAAGAAAGGATATTGTATACGCATGCCAACAGAACCAGAGCTGGGAATAACAGCCCCTTGTAAATTATGATGCACATGAGAGGCACTATTCACATCCTGCAGAAAGACGATAAAGAATTATATTCTAGGTAATGAAAGAGGGAGAAAATAAGGAAATAAAGAACAAATCTGCACTGAATACTCACTTCAAACTCGATAAAGCAAACAGTGTGTCTTTCCTGTCTCAGAACCTTCATCTGCTTATAGCCTGGTTGTCTGTATCATTTGAACCTATGATTAGAACACAATATTCTATGTAACGAGAAAATGTTCAGCAGTCCTTGACATAAACAGTTAAAACACATACATAAGATCTTTAATAAAAGAGATTCAAAGTCGTTAACATCGTAATTACATGTTCTATATCCCAGCGAATTCATGATCACTCAATGATGAGGATTCAAGTTTTAAGGCTTACATCACAAGGGAGAAAATTAAATATCCAAAAAATATGTGTTCTACATGCTATAGACACAATTTGTACTACAATCAATATCAGAGTTGTTTGAGTAGGCTAATGAACAGAATCAGGTATATGAACCACGTGAATCACTAATTTATCATATAACGCCAGTAAATGCAAGAGTATATCAAGAATGCGGGGCATACAGGCCTAGCAAGTAGCAAGCTAGACTTTAATCCTAGATTTTTGACACAAACTATAAACAGCACGGAAACAAACCACTACCCATATATTCCTCATAAATGGATGTGTTGTGTCACTAAATAAAAGAGAAGTTTATCTGCAGATCCTCTAAACCTGTAACAGCAGACGTAGTTTTAGTAAGGGGAATCGAAAACTAGATCCTCTAAACCTGTAACATGCTAAGTGACTGCTGAGTTATTACACAGCTGACCTGTAATTTTGGTGAAGAAAAATAAAAACAAAATATTTTGTACTTGGCTACTGGCTACAAATCTACAATCAAATTGATGCTATTTTGTAGACCTGATCATGGGCGGCCCGGCACAAAAAAGTGAGGGTTTGAGTATCAAAATATGGCCCGATGGACGGTTTTGGGCAGAAAATAAGTGGCCCGAATTTTTTGGGACGGGTTTGGGATTGACATTTGACCCGCGGCCCGGCCCGGCCCGAAAAAGAGAGTAAAGAATTATTAATATTCTTGCAATATTTTATTTGTTATGAAGTTTAATGTACTAATTCAATTATTAATATTCTTAATTATATGTAATGAAAATTACAAAAGTTATATATTAATAATCTTTGCAATGAAATGATTCAAACAAGATATCACTTAATCAACTTATAAATAAAAAAAAATTAAACAAAAATTAAGAGTAAAAAATTAATAATGACATTTTTCTAAGTTGCAATTATTTTGAAGAGGAAAAAATAATATTTTAATTTTAGTTTTATTGTATGATACAATTAAATAATATATAACATAGGCACGCAAGCCCGCACTTTGGCCCGGCCCACATCAATGGGCAGTTTTTCTCGCCCGGCCCGGCCCGTTGTTTGATCACTTTTACTATTTTGTAAGGGGAATGCAAAACTAGATCATCCCAAATCCTACAAATAAATAACACTTTAGCTTCCATAGAATAATTAAGATGACTTTTGACAGCACCATGAGGAACCAAATATGAAGAGCAGGTCTTAAATAAAAGAACATCCCAAAATTGTAATCAACAGGAAGGGCATCAGAGTGAGGAGTAAAGGCTAATTCTACATACCCTATAAAGCAACAAAAATGTCAAATTGAAGCATATTCACTAGGGCACATCAATTGGTTTAATTACATCCTAAATAGTTAAGATTAAGCCCACTTACAATAACTTAACCAATCAACATCAATATCAACCTCTTCATCTCATTTCATGAAGTATTCCAACCACACAGCATCTAACTTGGTTTCCCAACCCCAAAACGAAAGCCATAATACCAACTGAACACGGGTAGACTATAGACGCCAACTTTCTTTTCCTCCACAATCTATATGACATTGATACACACAAACATACAGATTATAACGTATTTACTTGTTTTTATAGTTGCACTGCATAGACCATTGGCTCAACATAATTGACTGTCAAGTTTAAATCAAACATGTACATCATAAAGGATAAGCAAACCAGAGAAAACGAAAGAAATGGGGGAAGCATTTTATGATTTTGCTTATGCACCACCGAATGGATCTATGCAAATATGTGCTAACAGTCTTAAGACAAAGGAGAGCAACAGAAAAAATGCCAAATCCGTAATCTCGATGTGATTGGCAGAATGAAGCTAGAGAGAGGGGAGAGATATACTGTGGCATAAAAGTATATCGAATTAATTGTGAATTACAACCTTAATGTTTGATGCTTTTGCGAATTACAACCTTGATGTTTTTTGTTTTTTTTTTTTTTTTTTTTTTTGCAAATTACAGCCTCCAAAGTTGCGTTTTGACCAATATTCAAGCCAAGTGACCGGTTCCGTACAATTTTACCGGTTGACCACACTTTTTACCTTTGACTTTTCTTCTTCCCCTAGACTTGACATGGATAGGTTAACATTTAACTCATCCCTTAACCCAACCTTCTCTTTTCCTCCTCCATTGTTGCAGAAGGTTTACGTCTCTTTCCTCTATCTTGTTCATACATTTTCATCAATTAGAGTTCAAAATTTTTTTTCTCATTCAATTCTTTTTTTTTTAACCATGAAAAAAACCTGCAAGTAGAGAATCCATGGAAGGAGGATCAGGGGCATTTAAACCCAACCACTTTTCAATACACCCACTATGAAACTTGTGTTTATACGGCATTTCTTTCACATACCCACCAATTTCACTTTCTTCCAAACAAATCACACATTCCCCTTGTTCCCCATCTCTGATTTCAACACTGATTTTAAGGCAGGTGGAGGTCCATCTTTGGTATCTACACTGCGAAACATGGAATCTAGCCCTGCTTCTTCCATTACCACCATTCCTTGTTCTATTGGATTTATTAGTACAATCCTATCTCCGTTAGGTTCTTCTTCATCTGGGTTTGAATGATTTTCTGAATTGTGATCTGTGTTTGGCGAGTTTGAGTCTGAATTTGGATGGTTAGAAGGTTATTTAACTTTTAATTGACCAACAACAAAGTCAATTGTTAAAATTTAATTTCAAAGGTATGGTCTTTCATCACATGATTTTCTGGCACTTTGGAGAGCTTTCATTAATGGAGTTTTTTTATAAAAAAGGGAAGATAGAGCAGAGGGATTTGGAGTCTAGGACAGGGAAGGGAAGAGGGATTTGCCAATTTGAAGAGCTTTCATTAATCGCGTTTGTCATCTGTAAGTGCAAAATTAGGTTTTCTAGAAAAATTGAGATACCTAATTTGAATAGTTAAATTCTGCTACTATGGGTCAAATCGGGATTCCCTTTACTCCATCTTCTTTTCTTTTCTTTTTCTTGTTTTCTTGTTCTAGTCAGTAGCGTGAAGCAGCCGTAGAAGAAAACCACCCGATGGGCGGTTAGGCCCCAATCTCAATTGCTGCATTTTTCTAATTCCTCTTTCTTCATAAGTTCCTATTTACTTCAATTGTTTCTTTTCTGTTAAAGTAATTTGTTATTAATTTCTGTCAAAAAACTTAGATTAAGAACTTCAATGGAAGAAAAGAGAAGGTTGGGTTAAGGGATGAGTTAAATGTTAACCTATCCATGTCAAGTCTAGGGGAAGAGGAAAAGTCAAAGGTAAAAAGTGTGGTCAACCAGTAAAATTGTACGGAACCGGTCACTTGGCTTGAATACTGGTTAAAACGCAACTTTGGAGGCTGTAATTTGCAAAAAAAAAAAAAAAAAAAACATCAAGGTTGTAGTTCGCAAAAACATCAAACATTAAGGCTGTAATTCACAATTAATTCAAATATATCTAACTTTTGAGGTCTCATAACAATATAACTCATTAGGTTTTAAAACCAATTTAAAGCTAAACATCAGGTTGCCACAAGGAATAAACATTTTTTAGCACTCAAGCAATGGAAGAAACATGCTTACACGCTAAACAAACCCCTCAGCTCATCCTCGTTAATGTTCTCCCCAAGATTACCAACAAATAGGGTGTTACAAGGAGGGTTATCTTTTGTGTTCTGCGCAGCAACATAAGAAATATCATGAGAAAGAAAGCAAAATGTTAGCACAAGGCATGATACAAAGGAAAATTACAAAACATGTCGAAAAATAACAACTAACTAATCCCTAAGTCCAAGAAGCGAAAATTCCATAAAGTTTGAGTAAAATTGTTGCGAAAAAAGGCAATCAGAAACAAACCTGAAAAAATTGAAGATGTACATCAAAACTTAGCATCTTGTACAAATACTTATGAAATAAATGGATTTAAAAATTTCAGAGAAAATAGTGAGATTAAACATGTGTTGAGAAATTAAAAATGAACTCCAAATTACTCATAAAAATTACTAATCATTCATGATATGCCAAAATAGACGTGTCGGTTAGGTTGTGTCAATGTTTGTATTTTTTTTCGAGAATAATCATAACATGTTTTGAAAAATAACATTTTTTTTTATAAAATGATCTTTATAGTTTGACCAAAAGGAGACAACCACTTAGAAAAGATTTTGATAGGGTGAAATGTGTAAAAGGTAAACAACAAAACATTCTTGTCCAAGATCAACAGAAATGATGAGAGACAAGCACTATGACGTGTTCAATTTGTGTCAAAGAAAATGATGAGAGAAATCTTAATTTAGCTGGTGAAAGAGAATATATAATTTATGAGATGAATAAACAAAGTAGACGTAGAAGAAGCTTTAAGAAAATGAAGCAAAAAAGTAGTGGGCCATAACGATATTCCTATTGAAGCTTGGAAATGTTCGAGGGCAAATTTGATTGTATTGGTTAACTAGAATGTTTAGCAAGATATGGATAACAAACAAGGTGCCAAAAGACTTGAGGATAAGCAGTCTAAATACACATCTATAAAAACAAAGAGAATGCACAAGAGTACTCTAACTATCGTAAATTAAGCTCATTAGCCACAACTTGAAGTTATCAAAGAGGGTGATAGAACAAGCATTTACAAAAACTATTTGGATTTATGTCAATACAATCTACAATGGAAGTTATTCATCGAATGCGTTTACAAAAGAAGTACTTCATCCTACAGGTTAAAGAAAAAGGAGGTGCACATGATTTCAATTGATTTGATGAAGGTGTTTACAAAAATACCAACGAAAAAAGAAACGTATACAGCATAATTATATTGATATACTCCAAGATATGAATCGATATGTATAAATCAATGTTAAGACATGTAGAGGGGTGATGGAATCTTTTATATCACAATTGTATGATTTTTAGAAACGAGGTAACAAAAGCATATTAGACAAGTCAAATAGACCATCATTTCCACAATGGCCATTGCTACTTATTTGCAAGTATGAGATGGAAGTGATAGAGAAATACCTGCACAGGAACATAACTGCTTGGTGCAGGTGTAGGAGTCGGAGCAGGCATTGGAACTGGAGCAACAGGATATCCTCCATATGCATCATAATGAGGGGGAGGAGGTGGTGCCATATACCTAAAACATAGGAATGAAAACTTAGATAGCACTTTTGAGTCTCCATGGAGGAAAACTTTTGGATGAGAACATATACAATTCATAAGCCAGTTATCCTATGTAAAATCGAATTGAAACTATACCCATGTGGTCCCCAGACAGGTGGTGGCGGAGAGTGAAATGGAGATGGACTAGCATAACCTGTATAACTATAGTCACCACCAGTTCGCAAACGTTTACTTTGGTCATAAGCATTTCCATCTGCTACAATACCTATTACAAGAAGATAGTAACAAACACAAAAATCATTACTTATAGTATAATGTAAACACAACAACAGTCCTATGTACATGAAGAATATAAGAAAGACATAAGATGATAACATGCACAAGTCACACGAACAATTAACAAGTATAGAGAGCATAATACGCGAAGAAACTTCAAAGCACATATTGATAGACATATTACCAAACACTAAATCGTAGGGTCAGATTCTTAAGTATAAAAATATGCAGTTTCTCTACAATTATAATTAGAAGACATCAGATAAAGTAATTTACAATCATAAATCTGAAAAAGAGATAGTACACATTACAATCCCCAACAAAAAAGACGCTTGGATAAGATTGGCTTCAAAAATCCAATCTTATAGAGCCTAAGGAGGGTTATTAAAATCCTTGCATCAAAAAAATATCCTTGCATCAAGAAAACTTTAGCAAACCTTTTTGTGCGTCTCTAATGTAATACTACTTTCTCTCTCTTACCAAATTCCTCAAATCACTCATGTTCCTTTCATTCAGACGGAAGCTATACTCTCAGACCTTAGTCATATAAGAGCTTTAAATTTAACAGATGGTAAGGTGGAAAATCTAATTTACAACTAAACAGCCTAAGCCTCATACGACTCTATTAGAGGGACACAAAAGGATAAAGGCATATATCAAACTGGAAGGAAGGGAGACATTCAGACAAAGAACAAGAAAGCATCTTTTATAAGATAGTACCAAAAGACTTGTTCATGCATGTCAACTGTATAGACTAGCCTTACATCCTTCTTTCACATGGGAAATTCGTTGCAAAACTGAAGTTAAGAAGCAGAAAAGAAAAAGGAGATTCTTGGGTATCAAAAAAAATTGATAATCCATTCAATGTACTAACCTTGAGACAAATGCATATCACTGATGTATCAATAGGCAAACCAAGATAATTGGGGTTCAAGAGCCTAGGCAAAGAGGGACCTCATCAAAGTGAGGAGCAAGCTATTCATAGGTAAAAACAAATTTCAAACATGAGACTGAGGCACATGCCTCAAAACACTTTTTAGTGCTCCTTTATGCACCTTGGTGCCTCCTCTAAAACTCCTTACATCTCATGACAGATAGTTGGTCATGGGCATTGTGAACATATGCATGAAGATAGCGTGGCCATGCACCACATAAGATAGGTTTCTATGCAACGCATTGGTTAATGTAACTTAATATAGTTCAAATAGGATTAGTGCTAATTCGAGTCCATTAGCTTAACTAAAACAAGTGTAGCATTGTTAATTTCGGCCAGATTTAGGTATTTTAGTTGTTTTGTGTTTAGGTTTCTCGGTTCTAATTGTATAAGAATTGTTTTAATAAATTTTATAGCATAAATAAGGGATGAATGTAATTCTAAAAAAATGAAGAAGGAACTTAGAGTTTTTAGTTGGAGGCCAAAATTTATTACTGAAAATTAAAAGAGTCTAGTTTTCAAAACAATTTGTAGATAGGAGATACCAATTCCTAATCAGCTTTTTTCTTCGCATTCTAGTACGCTAATGGTTTTTAGCTTTTTGGTTGGTCAAACAGCCAAATATGTGTTTAGTAAATGAATTTTAAACTAACTAAAAATTAGCTTTTGGGGCTTTTGAGCCAAAACCCAAAAGCTAAATGTATAATAGCTTTTTGCATTTGTTTTTGGCTTTTGGCCTATCTTTTATAAAAAATTTAAGAGCCAACAAATATCTTTTACTAAGCATCTCCATAACAAGCGTTTTAAACACCAACTTAAACAAGGACTTACCAATGACTTGGTGTTGTAAAAATGGTTGAATCCATAGCTATTTGTGTTCTTTGGTTGACACCAGAAGTGCTAAATATCACATTAGCAAGGCTAAATACAGTGCAACTCACCCAGGCGCATTTCTAGATTTTCAAGCAACGCTAAAGCATCAAAGACATTTTTCTATACAGATTAATATAATCATATCTTCTTTGATGTAAGAGAACACTTGCTCTCCACATATACTAGCAATAGATTACCCAATTTACAAAACCTTCATACTAATTGATTTCAAAAGACTGATTTTACCCATCTAAAATCTATATCAGATTACCCAATTTACAAAATCTCCATACTAATTCTTGATGGAGCCAAAAGTTCATAGTTCTTTTGTTTTCAATTATAATGGACTAGTATAAAATGTGACAATAAATAGTGAAAACTTATTATTTATGTGAAACGATGTCTTTGTTATTGCAAGGATAGGGTTGCTTATATCTAACCTCTCTAAATTTTGCTTAAGTGGGGTTCACTTAATGACATTGGACGATGAAATGTCGTCATATTATCATGTGAACCTATCTAAACTTGTTCATCTAAACATTATCTAACTAAATTTAAATTAAATAGCCATAAAATGAATTTAGAGACACTAGTCTCAACATAATAGTCTCTTAAAAATTGAGGTACAATCGATTCTAGAAAAATAGTAAAACACAAGTTAAATTGTAAAAGAGAGTTGAACATTGGTGACATCCGTAAGCGTCTTTTTCTCACAATCCATTTGATGTGTTACTAAAAGCTATGTAAATTAATGAGATTACAAGTAATTCTCCAGAAGGTCCGTGTCAATAACCATGGATTTAAGGAAAACAAGTGTTTTCTTCCTAAATTTCAATAATCGTTCGATATCTCCTCTAAAGAGATGACAATAAACTTGACGAGAATATTCATTTGGGGAAGACATTCATTTCCATATGAATATAGCAAATGACCATCAGTTATTACCTACCAAAATTAGCACAAGATACGATTTCTCCTAAGGTTTAAGCTTCTTCAAAATTCCTTTAGATAGCCAATAGAAGAATCACAATTACTCGGGCATTGTACTTCCAAAGCATAAGACAATTTGAATTTTGAATAAAAGAAATGAGAATATTGAGATATTGTTTGTGTCCAGACTTTAACTAAGATTAATGGATTCACCACAAATGAATCAAGTTCTGTCAAATAGTCTCTCATCGCCATGACTTCTTTTGGTCAAATCTTAACTTCTATCCAATCTTTTCACATGTATCAAAGATTAAAGAAATATCATGTAAGATCTTTTAAGATGTTTTCACTAAGCAATACAGGAAATTAAGGTTTACAAATATGACTTTTGGTCTAATTTGGATTCTCACTTATAGTTATGTGATGCGAACATAATTGAAGTTAACAAACATGTGGTATAAGATGAAAAAATACACCCTAACCATTTTGTCAAAAAATGTATTTGAACTTTAATCACTCATCATAATTAATGAGACTCAACAGAAAAGCAGAATCATAAAACAAAAGTCGACATCAAAACCTTAACCACAAAAGATAAAAACAAACCTCTTTTGACAAACAGATTTTTCTTGGCCATCTCCGTGTGCAAAACAGCCTTAGATTCCGCATCAAATACCACATTCTAATATGAAAGAAAAAAAGATTTTGAAGCAAATGAACATATAGAACAACAACACAACACAATGTCAAAACCCTAATTCCAAGAACACATGGAAAAAGGAACCTGAAGAGCATCTTTAGCAGCATGAGCAAATTCAGGAGTGGAGAAGAGAGCAAAACCCATTGGATGTTCTCCTTTGTAATTAATCTGAGACGCCTCATAGCCTGGAAACCATCGCAACATATTCTGCAATTCTCTCTCTTTGACATCTTCTGGTAATCCAGAAATAAATATCGTTCTCACCTGCTGCAGTTATTGAAAACAAAAATTATGAGTAAAATCGGATCAAATATTAAAACATAGAAATCGAAGAGAGATGAAACGAACCTCATCGGAAGCAAGATAATCGAGAGGCGGATGAGGATGAGGGTGTGGATGAGGGTGAGAGTGAGGGTGAGGGTGAGGGTGAGGGTGAGAATGAGGATGAGGATGAGGAGGAAGCATAGGAACACCAGGGTTAGGAGGAGGCATAGGTGGAGGAGCTGCTCCTGCGGCGGGAGCTGGTGGAGGTGCCGCAGCAGGAGGCCATTGTTGAGGATGATAAGGATTAATATAAGTCTCACCCGCCATTGTTGCTGATTTTGTTAATTAGGAGTTGATGGGGAGAGATGAATGTATAGTGTCAAAATCGAATGGTGATGATTTATTTTTTGAAGTGTTCTGATGTTTTAAGTTTTATGATATTAATAATATGATTAACCCTATCGCATTTTCCATATAATTGGTTCGTTCTATTCGGACCATTTGACAAATTTCAAGTTAGATATTTTTTGTTTAATTTTAAATTTGACGATGCCCTATGGTTATTGATTTTATTAAATTTTTTGACGTATTTGTACTTAAACTAAGAAATTAAAAGTTTAAGAAATAAATTTTACATTATAATTATATTTTATTTCGCTCTAAACAGTTGTATATATTATTTATATTGCATCATATATTTGCATATTGTGCGCACAGATGATTCTCAATTTCCTCAATAAGAGTCCAATAATGCTTTATTTGTTAAGGAGTCAATTAAGAACAAAAGAGACATGACTTGCAACTTTTGTAAGAAGAAAGACCACCTCAAGAAAGATTGTTGGAAATTGAAAGCCAAACAATTCGATGAAAAGCAAGTCCGGGAAAACTAGTTCCGCCGAAGCTAGCTATGTTGAAAGTGAGGATTATAATGTTGGTGCTCTTGTTGTTACTAGTGAATACAAGGGTGGTGATTCTTGGATTTTGGATTCAGGAAATTCGAGGCACATGACTTTTGACTCTAGTTTCTTCTCAACTTATCAAAAGGTTGATGGAAGAAAAATCACTTTGGGCAATGAGGCTAGTTGTCCGATAGTTAGTATTGGAGATGTTAAATTTATCATGTTTGTTGGTGTTGTGAGAACATTGACCGCAGTCTTTCATGTTCCATGTATGAATAGACACTTAATTTCCCTTAATATTTAGGATAAAGAAGGTTTTAGATGTATTGGTGAAGGTGGAGTTTTGAAGGTTGGCAAGGGTCCTAAATTGTTCATGAAAGGATCCATTGATGATGGCTTGTATAAGCTTGTGGGTTCAACTTTAATTAGTTCGGCTTGTGTGTCCACTACTTCAACCAAGCATGATGAAGATGATGATGATACTTTTTTGAGTAATGAAACATCGGAATAATTCCAACATACCCTAATGAGTCTATGGGACGTATGGACTTGATTGGTAATTAAATTTTCATACTCTTGAGAGCCCTTTGAGGGCATTTTAGTGCATGTGCTTTGTTTGTGCACATGTGTTGTTTTTGTTTTTGTTTTGAGTATAATGTTGTGCAAGTTGTTATATTATGATGGAGTGAATTAGAGAATATCTTTGACTTGGGTGAACTCAAGTCAAGGTGGAGATTGTGGAAGTAATTGGTGACTTGAGTGCACCATTTACGACTATGCACTAATATGAGTATAGAGATGGAATCCTATAAAGGATTTATGATGGGTAATTAAGTGTAACTTAATGACTGAGATGAATGTGGAGTTTAAGTGGGTGTTGAATACATAAAATTATGAGGCATTTAACAAGAGACTTAAACATGGGTGTAATAAAGATGAATTATGGCATGATGAATGATAGTTAATGAGAAGACTAAAAGGTGAAAATTCTTGTACGAGGCGTCCAAGTAATGAAGCATTGCCTTGATCGAGCATTGGATTCGGTTTTTGACTCTTGGTGTTCTTTAGAGCTGTTTATTATGGAGTTAATTCCTTGTATTAAGTGTGCAATACTCATTAATGTAATCACCTCTATAAATAGAGGTTTCATATGCTTATCAAACACATCCACAAAAATCCTTAAGCCTAAAAAGAAGCCTAATATCTTCTCTATTGTAATTCTTCATATTTGAGAGTTCTTTGAACTCCTTTTTCATAATATCAGTGAGATACTACACACCGGAGGATGCAGACTAAATTGGGTGAACCTCGTTAAATATTTATGTCATTTTTATTGCATTATTTTCTCCTACAAACATCGTTTTCATTGAAAGTGTAATTTGTTCATCACAAAACTTTGAACACTCGATCTTAGTGATATCGGAGTTTGAAACACGTCGCTTGAATTATAATATAGTATTGTTTTCAATTAAAAATAATTAAACAAATAATTGACAATAAAAATAAAAATAAAAATTTAACTAGAAATTAAAACAAATTACAAACCTGAAGGACAGAATATGTAATATACGGACCAGTAAGGTACTAGCACGAAAAGGAAAGGAATTGAAACAAATTACAGGCACAGGCTCCAACCAGCTATATCAGGCACAGGCACAGGTACCGGCACAGGCACAGGCACCGGCACAGGCACCAAGAGTATTTCAAACACCACAGGCACAGCCGCACAGCCCATCACCGGCCATTACACGGTAAGTCTTGCCTTATTGCATCGGTATGTATATGCATATCTATTCAGAAAGTGGGTTTTTTTCTTGTGTTTTTTTTAATGTACGTACTTGTCGTTTTTTCTTTATTCAAATAAATATTTTGTACTGTTAAGGTGCTGCTGGTGCTGAATGCAAGAAATGATTGTTGCTTGTTGTTTGTTGGTTGTGGGTGATATGTGGGACTGTTTGTTTTAGTGGCTGATGATGATTGATTGTGCATGATTTTGTTGTGTCATGTGTGACGGTGCTGTTTTCTTATTCAGCATATTGTAGTTTTATGGTGGTCATCCGACACCTTAACCATCACCTTAAACTTTTAGTTGAGTTGGTTGTTTGATATGGCATCAGAAAAAGTGTGATAAGAGGTCATGAGTTCGAATCTCAACCAATCATCAAATTAAGCTTTTAGTTGAGTTGGTTATTTGACATGGTATCAGAGCGAGTGTGATAGGAGGTCATGGGTTCGAATCTCAACCACCCCTCATTTAAAATGGAATAAAGCGCCAGTATGAGGAGGGCCTGTGTCGCATCCACACTTCTAACTCAAAAGGCTCTTGTGTGAGCAGGCGTGTTAGAATATATAACATATCTTGGAGCCTCAACCATTAGTTTTTGGTTGAGTTGGTTCCTTGACAACCTATGTTACTGATTGAGTATATACTCCTTTGGTCTCCTGATTTTGCTATGTACACTTGTACTACTATATTAGTTCGTTTCACATAGTTTGCTCTATTAGCGTTTTTGGACATAACCCCGCCTACAATACTCTGTAAAATCTACTATAGTTAGTACTTAGTCCACTAAAGAACATTACTCCCACTAAATACAACTAAAACACCCAATTTTTACCTTTTTTCTGGTTTGTGTGCAAACCCCAACTCCCAAAAGTAGCAAACTCAATGGGACGGAAGTGTGATTATCTATATATCATATTGTGAGTTTGGTTGAATTGATTTATCTATAATAATACATAACATAGTGGTTGTGTTTGGTAAATGTGTTTTGCTTAGCTTTTCTTTGGTTAGCTATTTGGCTTTTGGGTTGATTTAACGGCCAAAAAAGTGATTTTTAAAACCACTCCACTTTCTAACCAAAATAAAAAACTAGCATGCATCAACTTTTTCATAGATTTTTAACATACTTTTTTTAATAAACAACCAACTAACTATTTATTTTCGCAATCATCTCTACAATAGTTAGCTGGCCAAACTAGACAAAAACTTCTTCCAATAAACAGACTCATTAAGTAGCTACAACATAACCATCAAATTAAGTTGTTGGTTGAGCTGGTTCAATGACATTATATAAGAAGTTTTGTTTATTTTGTTGAAATCATGATATGGTGATTTCATACGCTCTCTAAGACGCAATAGTGATGTTTTTTGGGCTCTTTGTTTTTCTAAATAACTTTGAGATATCTCCAGTGTAGTATTCTCCTGGCCCCTTGTTATATATCTTTGCTATTTCATCTTCGAAGCAAGCAATTTATGCTGCAATTTTTTAAAGATTGTGTCCATTATCGCTATTCATATATATATTGAGGCTCTCAGCATTGTTGTTTAAAAGGGATGATAAGGTTGAAAATATTTGAGCTTTTCTTACCTGAAGGAATTCATGAGAGGTCTTGGAAATGATATGATACATATCATGAAATTTGCACTACAAATCATTTCTATTACCACCAATTGGTACCATTTACCAAATGAGAAGTTAAAGGCTGTGCTATATGTTCAAATAATACTTCTGAATGTTGAAATATTGATTTCAGGATATGGACCTAAGCTTACTGCACAATGATATCTCCTTCAATGTACTGTCTCGATTCCCTGCGAACATATTGATCCAACTAAAGTTAGTCTCGAAAGGGTGGCTGTGAGTCATTGAAGATCCCGATCTCATGCACTACTGGCAGATGAAGATGGGTAACCAAAGTTTAGTTTCAGGATTTTTCTTCCAAGAAAAGTTCATGTTTTGCGACATTGATGTTCAAAAGCTTAGTTACATTCCCACAAGAGCTAAGGAAACCAAAATTTATCATACTACCCTTGACTTTTTGCCTGAGAAAGTAACTATCTGGGATCAAGCAATGGACTGATTTGCTGCAGGACTTGCTTCCCTTCTCCTGATCCATCGATATACATCTGCAACCCGGCAAACAAGCAATGGATGAATGTGAAGTGGGATAGAATTAGCAGTCGGAATTACATAGCTTTCTCGTATGAACCATTTATAACTTCCCCATCGAATTCGAGCACAGGGTACAAACTAGTTCGGGTGTTTCAAGTCGATGAGATCACTCCCGAGAGGGAAGACTTCTATTTCACCTTCGAGATATACGATTGGGAAAGAAGAATTTGGGTCAAATCCAAGGAAAGTTGTTACTCCGAAAGTCTATTGTGCATCAACAAACAAATTACGGTCAAGGGTATATTGTACTGGCTAACAGATGATGATACAATTCTAATGTTCGACATTGAAAACGAGCTGTCGTTGTTGATAACACTCCCTATTTCATTCACTGCTGAAGCTAAGATCCCTGAGATCTGTCTCGGAGAATCAGATGGCGAGCTGCAATGCGTAGTGCTATCAGAGGAAGCTCTTCTCGTGTGGGCCCTCGAGGATAGTTTCATTTCCAAATGGGATCTCAGGTCCTTCATATCCTTTAAGGTGATGGAGAAAGAAAACCAACATTATTTGTGCAATCTTGTAGAAAGAGTTTTGGCTTCTGTTGGTAAAAAGTTCCCCTGGATGCAACCCTTGGCGTTCAAAGAAAGCGTGCTATTCTTAAGGGTCTCGAATTCTGCTTATTCTCTCTACCTAAACACGAGGAAGATGCATTTGTTGTGCAACATGTTAGAGCTTGGTCATGGATCCATCAGTGATCCAATTGTGATTCCGTATTCGGTTAGTTTGGTACCTGTGGCTAATAGCTAGATGGTTGGTTTTCTATTACTTCTTTTGTTTTTGGTACTTGCTTGAAATACAGTTAGATTACTAAGTTTTACACTTTTTTGTTCCAGAAAGGACCAGAACTGCAGAACATTACTATATATTGTTGCCTAACTATAAAGGTTCTTATTGGAAAAATGCTGCATGTTGAGTTGGATCATACTTGATAATTTCTGTAGATTAGAATGAAGGATTATGAGAAACTTTTAGTCTATTGTGAGGGTCTCAAAAGTCAAATTCATCCTGTTATAGAATGTTAATATCAGCAAAAATTCCTAATCAATAAACGTGATTTGTAAATCACCATAAAAAGACAAAAAACATATAATAAAATAAACAAAATCAAAAAGATTAATTAAAATAACAAAACTCTCATCCTATCAATCCTACCACATAAGTGTGATTTGTTAATTTCATAAATAACCGTTATTTACTAAGACCTTCTCTAATATCAGGCTGATGTTTCTAGAAGGTAAACATATAAGGTTATTGGTGAGGTCTCAAAATCAGCCTCTTTGGATCATAGTATTAAGGTTTAAGGTCATTGTCACGGCTATAGTAATAGTCGTAAAACACATTTTGTAGTTGATGCGGATGATTTGACGGTCAATGCGGTTTATACGTTGGTTTTGTTAAATTCAAAACCCTTTATGATACGGTTGCAATATGATGATGCAACCTTATTTTACACTATGCTTTTGGATGGTATTTAGTCCTTGCGGAGATAGGTGGCGATTAGATGCCAGTGATGATATTGATGTCATATAATTATGCATTTGAAGTTATATACCCACATATCTTGCCATTTTTGTCCAAGAGTAAATAAAATAAAATAACATGGTCTATAAAAAATGTTTTTCTAATAAAATACGGATGGTTCAACGTCTAATGTCGCTAATAATTTTCGATTGTAATAAGCTTAAAAAACCTTTACAATATGATCATGAATGATTGTTAGGAAAAGCAAGATGACAAGAATATGATATCAAATTTAAGAGGAACACGTATCACGAGAGAGACTTATCTTTTGTTGACTTTCATGGGTGATGACTCAAAAATTGAACTCCTCCAAGTAAACCAGGATAATAATGTGAGGTGGCACTTTGACTGACAAAATTATAACGCTTTAAACACCATAAAGAGGAGAATTAACAAAGATAGTTGAGATATCATAAACCAAGGTAGAAAAACATGGAAACATTATTGCAACATAAAAGATTATTGTTTCAGTAACCTGTGAAGCATACATCATCTGCCCAACAAGGGCAATAGCAACTACTACACACAATAACATGCATATTCTACATACATATAGGATATAGCACAAACAAATATGGGTATTCGGCTTACGCCCTCTTCTGAGACGGAAAACAAAGCAAGTACGATAGCTTAAACATCCTTACGAACTAAACTTTTCTCGATCATGGGGAGACATATAATCGATGTTTGGGCCGTGAGGAATGATCCCATAAGGATTAATGGATGGGTGGCTTCCATAATAGTGCTTCTTGATGTGATCCATATTAACTGTGCTGCTCATGCCCGGAATTTGGAAGATCTCTTTTGTGTAATTGAACAAGTTAGGGTACTCGCGCAGTAGTTTCTTATTGCATTTGAAGTGAACAGCATAAACCTGTGATCAAACCGAAGAATGTAGCAAACAACTGAGATAAGAAGATTGTTTCGGTGACTTTTATCGCTTTGAAGATCTCGTAGATACATCGTATAACTATGAATTGAAAAATGGGGAATTTATACCTCATCAAACCGGATCAGGGTTACAAATAAGCGAACATCTACTTCAGTTAGTGAGCTGCCACATAAATATCGCTGTTTACCAAGTATCTCTTCACATTTGTCCAGTGCTTCATACAGTTTTTTGACGGCCTAGAGAAACCGGATCATATACAAATGTCATCAGAACACAAGGTAAGCAAAGGAGAATTTGCCGTTTACTCAACAGTAGAAAGTTGCATTTTAGAACAAGGAAAGATGGGAATACAGGTAGAGGTGTTCATTTGGGTCATCGGGTCAATTTCGATGTCAGATGTTTTGGATCGGTTTAAAATCGGTCTTGTATCCACATTGATTTTTACATTATATTAAATTCATTTTGATGTTGGGTTAAGTCGAATTTGGTTCCAAGATCGGGTAAATATCGGGTCTATTTTGAACACCTCTAAATACAAGTAAAGAATAAGGGGAAAACGAGGAGCATTTACCATATCATATGGTTCTTGCTTGGTAGCGAAGCCAGATTTGTAGACGCCATTGTTGATACTATCATATATCCATTCATTAACCTCATCAATTTGAGCTCGCAAATGATGGGGATAAAGGTCTAAATTCCCATTTTCTGCAATTTCATTGAACTCGGAGTTCAACATGCGAATAATCTCCGAGCTTTCATTGCTCACAATGGTTTGATGTTTTTTGTCCCAAAGCACCTATAATATACAATATAAAAAGTCAATCAACAGTTGACACGATGTTATAGAATACACTCATTAGTCGTTACATACAGGCACAGTATATTTTCCGGAATAATTAGCACTTGCAAGCTCATAAAGCTCTCGGATACTTTTTGCTCCATGCAACGGATCAGGCTCAGCACCAGGTTCCTCGGCATCAGAAACAGGGAAAACCCATCCCATATGGGCGTCACCTTCCTTCGTTCTTTCCCATTTGGGTTTGACTGACTACAACGGAAAAGAGATGACATGGTATAAAGTTAGTTATAGTTATGAATGAAGATTTAAGTAACTAAAAATGTTGATGTTACCGTAAAACTGATTGCTTTGCCAAGTCCTTTAATCTGCAAGAAAGAAATGCATCTAGATGCCCATGGGCACGCATACGATATATATAAGTGATATCTTCCAGATTCAGGCTGAAAGGTTGATCCTTGTTCTCTTGAGATGAAGTTACGGAACGTTGATGGAGATCGCACGAACGCACCAGAGTTTGATGTCTCATCGACTGCAGTTTTAGCCATGGTACACTAAAGATAAATAAAAGGACAGGTTATCAGTTTCTTTATCAAGAAATAAAATCAGTTTATTAGACCTTAACGTGTGGGGACACTAATAGAATCATATTCTGTAGAATCTAATTGAAGCAAACAAACATGAAAACCATATGCAGTCATGTAGGAGATCAAGGGACTTATGAAGCACATCAATTAAGAGAAGTAGAGGTGTCCAAAATAGACTCGATGACCCGATATTTACCCGACCTTCGAACCGAATCTGACTTAACTCGACTTCAAAATGAATTTAAATAATGTAAAAATTAATGTGGACACAAGAACCAATTTTGAACCGACCTGAAACACCTGATCCGAAATTGACCTAATGACTCGAATAACACCTCTACAAAGAAGCCTGCGAGGGTCTTGTTAATCTACGCGCTTTCAAAACATCAAATGTGCTTTTCATCGTCTATATAGTGTTTAATGGATCTGTAATGCTACATATGCTTTGCGGAGACAAAAAAATTTGCATAGGCATACTTTATAATGCTAACAAATGATACAGAAGAATAAACAACTATTGAAGAGCCGAGTAGGCAAACTTTCACCCAGATACCTGCGTATCATTGAGTAGGCAATCCTAAAAACAGGTAAACAAACCAAAAAATTTGCGTATCAAAAGACATTGTTTCTCAAGAAAATTCCAAATTTTTTTAGTATAATGTTATCTTGAAACTTCATTTTTAACACAATTTCATCTTGCAAACATACCGAGTTAAGTAAGATTGTGCTATATGTAGTATTCCTAAGTGTAATTCAGACATTCAAGTTTCAACCCAAGACGCACAAAAGAAATGGAGTAACATCAAAAGAAAAATTTTCATGCGCCTTTGTATAAGTATCATGTTTCGGAAGGCATACACGCCTACCACATGTTCATTGTCTAACACACATTCGTGCTCGATGATAAAAAGTTCTTGTTTGTATTATGATATTCAAGTTTTGAACAGAAATGTTCGTAAGAACATACTATGTTTGTCGATATGAATGTGAGAGTTCTAAGGAAACCGAGCATGCTGACTATCGAAGCAGCGACGGAATTCTTACCCGGGACACTCTGAGCAATCTAGATGAAACCAATGGAAGAGGGATTCTTGTAGGTAAAAGAGATGATTTAAGCACTGAGCTCATTTTCCTTGTCCTTTAGCTATGAAACTACACAAAAATACAGCATCCTGACTAGAATTTAAAATGTCCGCTCACTACTAAAAATGGAACAACAACACGAGACAAGTTTAAAAGGAAAAATTACCGTAAATAATTTAACTTTTCGTTAACATCCTTATAATAATACGAAATTTTGATTGACCATGAATTAACATTAACTTAGCGGTTTTTTCCGAGAATAGTATCAACTTTAGTTTGTTAACTATTTACCTTTTTTGTCATATAAATTAAAAATAGTTTGCTTTTTAACCTGTTACTCTGTTAGGAATTTTCTAGGAAAATAACCTTCTAAGTATTATATGAAAACAAGCAAAAAATTGTATTATTTATGGTATTTTTTCCAATTTGAAAAACCCAAGTATCTTTGTTGATTCTATATGCAAATATTCAGTATAATTTCAAACGTTCCCGGAAAACAAGCAAAGAAATGAATCAAGTCTACTCATGATCCTTTATGATCCACCACTTCACTAGAAATAACACTAGCACGAGAATCATGAATTGACCTAATAGTCGAAAGCTTTCCCCTCCTACCCTCACGGGCCTAGTGGTTGAAAGCTATTCGATTCTCACCATCTGGTAGACTCTACCTCGGTATCAAAGAAAACACTAGCATACAGTGTTCTATACATGTAATTCAAATCAACACCAAGCAGAAAACCAAAAAAATCCTACAAGAAAACAATTCCCATCTCCCAGAAAATCCCAAACTAACAATCAACAGTATATTTAACAAGAAATTGAAGTTGGAAACATACCCTACAATCAAGATTACCAGTAGATCTTTCTAGCCGCCTCGATCCCGACCCGACCCGACCCGACCCGACCAGACCCGATAACGCCCACCGCACGAGAAAAGAGGGAGACAAAGTGAGAGTTTAAGGAGAGAAAAGTGTTGGTGAGTGAAAGTTTCATATATTTTTGGGTCATTTTATACTACTAGTCATTTTCACATATACCTTTTTTGGATTTTTTTTTTATTTAAAATTTAAAGAGGAGAAAAATTAAGATGACATGAGCAGTGAACTCACCCACAAAAATACAAATCTTTGAGATTTTTTCAGATGCTTTTCCTGAAAAAAATTTCACAAGGGAAGAGGAAAAAAACCCAGAATTTGTTCTTTTATTCTCTGCATAGATTTTTCACAAATAGAATAAATACACAGACTTCCATTAATGTGGGTAATAATCTTTTACTTGACAAAGAAAAAGGGTACTTTAATTTTCTTAGAACTGCCCATAAAACTTCAGATTTGTCTAATGGAAAAGCAATACATACCCAGCTTATCAAAAAAGGATGTTTGCATTCTTCCATTGTTCTTCGGAATTTTCTTCTTAATATGTATATAAAATTTGGGGATCTGGATAGTGCAGTCCAATTGTTCGATGAAATGCCTCATAGAAATGTTGTATCTTGGTCTACCCTTATTGCTGGCTTTGTGCGCCATGGTTTTGCTCAGCAAGGTCTTCAATATTTTTCTAGTATGTTTAGTGATGTTGTGAGGCCTAATGAATATACTTTAGTTACTGCACTTAATGCTTGTTTCTTTACTGGATTTGCTCCTCATGCTTATCAGATTTATGCAATGGTCATTCGACTAGGATTTGATTGGAATGTTTTTGTTAAGAATGCATTTTTAACTGCTTTGATAAAGAATGGACATTTAATGGATGCTATTAAATCTTTTGATGGGTGTTTGAATAAAGATATAGTGAGTTGGAATGCTATGATTTCTGGATATTTGCAGTTTTTACCCTCAATTGTTCCAAGCTTTTGGTTAAAGATGATTCGTGAAGGCGTAAAACCTGATGGCTTTACGTTTTCTGCTGTTCTGAGTGGCTTGACAGCTCTTGGCGATGACAAATTTGGAATGCAGATGCATGGTCAGCTTGTTAAGTTTGGTCATGGAGCTGAAACTTGTGTTGGAAACTCTGTAATGGATATGTATTTGAAGCTCAGTGATTTGGTGAACGGGCTTAAATCATTCGACGAGATTAAATGCAAAAACATTTTATCTTGGACAGCTATGGCAACTGGGTGCTTGAATTTACGAGCTCCAAGTAAAGCGTTGGAGATCCTCGGAGAAATGAAGATGGCAGGTATAAGACCAAACAAATTTAGTCTCACCACCGCCTTAAAAGCATGTGCCGATATGGCTTCCTTAGAGGAAGGTCAGAAAGCTCATGGCTTGAGAATAAAGCTTGGAACCAAGATGGATGTATGTGTCGATAATGCTCTACTGGATATGTATGTCAAATGTGGATGTGTTGGTAACGCAATGTCGGTGTTTAAGAGAATGAAGGATTGTACAACCGTCACATGGACTACTATGGTAATGGGATTTGCCCAAAATGGGCGTGTTCATGAAGCTGTCAAGATTTTCAATGAAATGGTAACAGAGGGTGTTAAGCCAAACTACATTAGTTTTGTGTGTGTTCTTTATGCTTGTAGCCAAGGCGGGCTTGTATCGGAAGGATGGAAGTATTTTTCTTTAATGACTCGTGAATATGATATTTTTCCGGGGGAGGATCATTATATATGTATGGTTGATTTACTTGGACGAACCGGATATATAAAAGAAGCGGAGGCGCTTATCTCAAAGATGCCTATGAAACCAGGACCGTTAGTGTGGCAAACCTTACTTGGTGCTTGTCACATTCATGGGGATTTTGAAGCGGGGAAGCGTGCAGCAGAGTGTGTCGTGAATCTTAAGCAGAGTGATCCGTCAACATATATCTTGCTATCGAACATGTTGGCGAATTTGAATCATTGGAAAGGGGCGAAAATAATGAGGGACATGATGAAAAGTAGAAGTTTAAGCAAACTTCAAGGAGCTAGTTCATTAACATCTTTGAATATACTTGGCTCTTATTAGTGTATATAACATATTCTGGAGTCTCCACCATCAACTTAAACTTTTAGTTGAGTTGGTTTCCTAACAACTCTTTTAACAGATGATATCACATTCTTAATGGCTTTAGACATATTGTCATATAGCGATCATTTGTCTTTCTTGGAGTTTTACTAGCCAATCATTGCATTTCTTTGTGTAGCATCTGCTCTAGGTTGTCCGCAATGGTACTTCCTTAGCCCAAACTGACAAAGTGAGGAGGAGGCGTCGCATACATGGCTTTGAATCGGAACATCTTAAGGCATGAAACAACGGAGACATATCTCTAAGGCCTAGTCCACGATCCCATACTGCCCATCGGTTTGTGGATGGAATGCTATGCTACGCACCAAACCATGTAACCTCACGATTACCTTACAAATAAGGCAGCCATTTTAAACACCAAGAGAAGATTCATAATGAGATGAAAGTGCTAGACGTGGAAGCACTAAATTTAACGGTCTGCTTGGTAGGTGGTAATGAGGGATGAAAACTGGTGTACTTTAGTTGCAAAATCTCTTGACTACCTTGATGGCTATACTAATCTAACTTCAATCATCTCATTTTCTTCATAAATTTATTCCAATGTATTACGATTGAGAGAGCTGGAATTAGGCGGTGATGAAATTTGTAAACAAAAAAAACTTTTTTGTGATTAAAGTTTTGTCACCATGAGAATGACATGAAACTTTAATGAAATTTTATATTATAAATCATTTTCATTATCACAATTTAGTATTACTGACCAAACGGACAGTAAGAGTTAGTTCTTTCAAGATATCCGAGTTTATAATCTTGAACTACTCTAGAAGAGACAAAAAGCATGCACCCATTGAATGGTAAATTCAAAGAGTAAGACACGCGGTTGTTTGAACGAAGTCAATCTGAACAGTAAAGAGGTTGTTAATCTCTCTTAAATTAGGCTGTCTTGTATGAGTCCGTCTCACGATGAGACGGCCTCAAAACAAAAAGTCTATAGGCTAAAAAATCCTATTATTAAACTACTTAACCCAAATATAAGGCATATTTTATAGTAAGACCATCTCATATAAGAATTTGTGCTCTTAAATTCTTTTTTTCGTATTGTAATAACTAAAAATTTTGATTTGTTTATTACATCTACAAAATTGATAATCATCAATTTGCAAGTTAAAGCGGAATATCATGATTTTCCTTGACGTAATCTTTGATAAAAAAAAATAAAAAACCGGTCCACATCACTTTTTTACGTATTTCAACTTAAATTTTGAGTCTCGATATCTTATAGTACGCATAATAAAAACTATAAAATTATACTCCTTCCTATTCACCTTAAGAGTTTCATTTGACTTTTCACGGATTTTAAGGAGAGTCAAAAGTGTGACCCTAAGGGTCGGAAAGAGAGTGGTATTATGAGTTTTTAATGTAAGGGAGGAAAATTAGTATGTGTAATGGAGGGTATAATTGAAAATAGGATAAAGCTACTAAGGGCATAAAAGTCAAAAACCCATACCAAAAATAGAAATGGGACAATTAAGGTGACTTGACCATAAAAGGAAATGAGACACATAAGTTGAATAGGAGGGAGTATATTAAAATTCTTTGCATCAAGACGAATCAAATAAGATCCCACATGAATTTTGTCTTGAATATATACTTCAAAAATTAAATTTAAATTTCTCTTTTATAAAGTGGAAAGATATAAAGTGGAAAAACTTAAAGTAGATAAACGAAAAGAAACGAAGGGAATAATAGATTTGAAAATATTGTTATATTTTTTAGAAAAATTTGTCGACAATAGTTAAAATTTTCATTGATCCATTATAATTAATCATACTCGTTGATTATTTTTAATTTCTCATTTTTAATTATGTATTTGGTCTTGACATATTCGGTGTGTCGGTGTGGGAGGGGAGGGGTGGGGCTAGGCATGGTGGTAAAGGAGATGGGGCTGTGGTGGTTAATTCATATCACTTGAAATGTTTAGAGCAAATACATACCAAAATTAGATTAGTAAATAATAATATTAAGTAAATACGTGAAATATTAAATTATTTTCCACAATTTAGATGCATATAGACACTACAATTGATTATATTCGATGTTGTATAATCTGTAAACATTTTACTAAATAACATTCAATTAGTCTTGTAGCCTTTTCTATCTCCTAACTTTATGAATTACCTAAAAGACAAAAGTCTATTTTATATTTCAATGAATGATTCTAATAGTTTATTAGTCGGTAATTAGCATCAAACACAAAATAAAATATTTTTAACCATGGTAATTTACGATATTATTTTGAAGAGTAAAATATTTTAAAATATATGAATACGATTAAAAAATAGTGACTTTATTTTCAAAAAAGAAAATGATGTAAAGTGAGTGGTACAACCATAATGTAAAATTACGGCCGATTTCAGTCATAATAGTGGTAATGGTTGCAAAACGGATTGCACAAGCAAATACGAAATTTTGCGGTCGATGTGGCCTATATTTTGGTTGCGGACTCACGGTAAACTCAAAAATCTTTACAATACGGTCACGAATGATAATTCAGTCTTATTTTATACTAGAAATATAATATAAAATAGAAAATGATGAGAAGTGACTGTAACAGATCAATGATTGACGAAGTATGAAAGAATAGTCATATTATTACAACAATTGATTTGTGTAATGAAGGCCCTAAAAATATGAGAGTATTTGGTTGACTCTAGCTAAGTTCAACTAGAAGTATTTTTCAAGAATTATGGGCGTATATAATTTGTTTTAGAAGTAAGAGAGTTTGGCAGCATAAGAACATATCAACATATATACAAATAACAATATGTCATCTATATGATATTTTATGATTGCCTCTACGTATATTTCTGTCATGATTAGCTAAATATCTACTGTTGTAATACAATAATTGTATTTTTTTTATTTTGAATTATGCAACCCTTTTAAGAGAATGCTTTTTGTAATTTTATCAATTATAATTTAATTAATCAAGTTAATAATAGTAGTGAACTAGTGATCATTGATAATAATTGACAAAATAAAACCCCAATGTTATTTGCGCATTGACAATAACTGGTTTTAATAGATAGCTTGACATGGTAATAAAACTTTATTAAATCTATTAAGAAAATAAAATAAAAGTTGAAAATATGAATTTAATTAAAAAGACAAAAAAAAATTGAAAAGTGAAGGAAGTATCTCTGGATATAGAACTTGGAAGGATCAATATTTTTACATGTAAGACAAAGAATTCATTATCATTATATTTGTATATCCCGCTCATAAAATCTATAATCACGATTTGGTGAGTTTTAAAAGTTTATAAACTACCCATATCAAAAGAAATAAGGAAATTGCGACCAATTTGACCCTTAGTTTGAAAAAGAATTCATCATTATCATCATACTCAATGTATCTTGCTTATAGGAAAACATGACAACTAGTGGCAGACGTACATTGGAGTCTATGGGGTCACGTGTCCCTAGGCTTTTTTTAAAATAAAAAAATTCAAAGTAAACTTTTCTATTGGTAAGAGTAAAAGTTTATAATTAATACTAAAGTCAATTGATTATAAATACTCTCTCATTTTAGTATTTTTGTCTTTTTTTTATTAGGTCAGTTGATTTATTTTCTTTCATTTCTTTTTATGATATGTCGTATTTAAAATTTTAGTAAGTAAGGGTAAAATAGTTGTTAATTTTACAAACGAAACTCTGCCGAAATTTAGTCCATTAGTTGGTGCCCCTGAAACTCCAAACTTTAAATCCGCCACTGAATTGACGACAACTTATATCCATAAAAGGGAATACGATCAAAAAGTCTCCCAATTCAAGATAGATCCTCCGATAAACTTTTTCCACCAAAAAAACAACAAATAAAAAATAAAAAATGTTGAGCATATCATAAACAAAGAGAAAGCAAAAAATACTATGAAAAGATTTGCATTTGCAATTAAACAAAGAGGCACAAATAATGCAACTAACTTAATCATGAATAATGATTCATGATTGCTTCAAGCATAAATAAACATTGGTTACACCACTATCATTTGATTGTTAATAGTGGTTAGGAGGATAGATAGCAATATAGTGGAATATATTCTTGCCGGCGGCCAGCTTTAAATTAAAGCATCTTGAAATATTCCAAAAGACATTTTCTTAATTAGTTCATCAACCATGTCAAATTGGTACTTTATCGATATTTAACTATATGAAAGAGACATAAAAGTTCATAATTAATAATTCACATTTAATGCATGAACTCAAAACTATCATAACCATGTTCTTCAAATTTATCCTCCTCGGGACAAAGTACAATTTTGTTACAATAATTCAAAATTATATGTACTTGTATAATAAAAATCACTACTCAAAAAGAACTTCTCAAATTTCACCAAATTAAAGAATAAACAAAAAAAAAAAATTGATAAACGTATATGTTACCCCTCTGTTAATTTAAGTTTGCTACTAAAAGTGACATATTCCGAAGAAAAATATCATTTTCAATAGCAGATTAAACTCAAAGAAACAATGAGATTACTTCCTATTCTATTCTACACATTTGATATTTTTTATCAAACTTTTATGTACACAAATTTTTTTGGACTTTTTTCCCCAAGAAAGTTTTTTTTTTTTTTTTTGGTGTTTAAGCTCCTCTTCCCATGTGGTGGTGACCAGGGGAATTGAATCCATTTCTTAGGTTTTTTTGTACGTTGGGATCTGAGTTCACTATGCTCGACGGTTTTGGTGCCCTCAAACGACTTATATCATGTCGACGACGAGGACGTTCACCACCATTGTGGTTGTGGCCACCCATCTTATCATGAGACGGACTTTGTTCACTTGGTGCTGTGTAAACAAAAGGACCAGATGGAATGTCATGGACTATGTTCAACAAGGGCTCCAAACTTTTTACAACAACGCTCATTTTAGGCCTACTCTTGGGCCTATGACTCAAGCATTGGTAGGCTAGTAAGGCAGCCTTTTGAGCCCCATCTTCAGAGTATTGGCCCTCTAGTCTCGGATCCATTAAACGTGGGAGTCGTCGTTGGCTTTGTAATTGTGGTCTAGCCCATTCGGCTAAGTTCTGTTCTCTTTGTGGTCGAGTTTTGTCCATTGATCGTCGTCCAGTAAGAAGTTCCAAAAGTACTACTCCAAAACTATATACATCACTTGCTGCTGTTAGGTGACCTGAAAAAAAAAAAAAGAAACATCTCACTTTTAAATTCCATGTATTCAATGTTACGATAGATGCAAAAGTCTTTATATGGACTATGTCAAGGAACCAATTCAGTCAAAAGTCTTATATGGACTATGTTAAGGAACCAATTAAGTTTAAGTGACCCGACTTATTTGGGTACTCGAAATCCGAGTACCCGTATTAATTGGGCCGGGACACGGGCTGTTAAAAAGGGTACCCGACTAACCAGGTACCCGACTTTCTGGATACCCGAAATTCCAGGTACTCGCTAATGAACACCCCTATCCAAGATATGTTAAATACTTTGACAGACTTAATTCACGCTATTTTAGTATACACCAACATGAAATTAACAAATAATTTTTCAATTATTATACTTGATTGTTAAGTTGAAAAACTTACAATTTTTGTACCTTTAAAATTTGTACACACTTAAATATCATAGATTAAGTGTATACAAGAACTTGATTCACGCTATGTAGATGTACAAAAGTGCTTTGGTGATATATTTTCAAAGTCCTAGAAAAAGTAAGGTTTGAAGTAAATATTAAAATTGTGACCATGCTATACAAGTTAAACACATAACAACAAATGAAGAATTTTATTTGAAGGTAAAATTTTCCATATATTGCTTGATTGGATAATCCATTTATATCCCTCAATTTAAGAGGAAGTTTCTTTATTCAAGTGACTTAAAAATTTGATGCAACTCTTTTAAGTATGAAAATGACATTATTTTTACTACTATAACATTTCAATATTTAGAAATTAGTCCAATGTTGGAAGTAATAGAAGTTGAAAGAACATAATTTAGCACAAGGAAGATATGTTTGAAATAACAACTAAATTATATGTTTTGGAAAGTATAATAATAATAATAATATTGAGAATCGGGTCATGGCACAGTTGAAGGATGTAAAGTCATTATCGTTGCCTCTCTTCTTCCCCGAGCCTACCCGTACTTCAAAAATACAAGAAAAGAAAAAAGAAAAATTACCAGTCATGATGTATTCAGGAGCAGCATAGCCTTGTGTCCCCATAACTCTAGTGGAAACATGGGTGTCATCTCCTTCTGGTCCATCTTTTGCAAGACCAAAATCAGACAGTTTTGGAGTAAAATCCTGCAAATTAACAAATAAGTATTCAGGGCTGATCTAAAACAAAATTAATTTATGTTGATAATATTAAAAAGAAATGTGTAACAAGGTTTGAACCCAAGTTGTTAGATTATATAACATATCCTGGGGCCTCAACCATTAGCTTATGCTTTTGGTTGAGTTGGTCCCTTAACATGGTATCAGAGCCAATGTGACCAAAAGGTTGGGTTCGAATCTCAACTAGTACCCCTCATGTAAGTGGAATATTCAGCTTGTGCGCATTCACAATTCTAGCCCAATTGGCTCTTGTGTGAGCGGACGTATTAGAGTATATAATATATCCTAGGGCCTCAACCATCAACTTAAACTTTTGGTCGAGTTGGTTCCTTCACACGTGTTTATGCATTCAATTAGTAAAACTACATCCAACAAATATATTAGTATTTCTAGGTATATAATTTGATACATAAATTAAATATGTCAGTTGACATTATATTGACTGACTTTGAATCCCGTCCTAAAAGTATTTGTTACTTATTATTCTTTAAATTTATTTCATGATATTAGAAAGAAGATAATGTGTACTTACAGAATCCAAGAGTATGTTTGAGGCCTTAAAATCACGAAAGATGATTGGCTTTTCGGCTTCGTGAAGGAATGCCAGCCCTTTAGCAGCTCCAATTGCAATTTTCAGTCTTGTTAACCATGGAAGTGAAGCAGAAAATCCTGCAAATTAAGATTTACATATATTGATTACATGATGAATTATTATTATTTTTAATAACATTAAATATATTAAAGTGTATTAAAAAAAGTCCAATATTAAAAGCACACAGATCATTAAGAAATTGTCAATTTTTACTTTAACCCTTTTGCAAATGTCTTAAATCTTGAGCTTTAATTCTAATTAAATGTTCCATCAAACAATACTTGTCTTAAACTATATGTTTAATGCAAACCGTTAAAATTAACACTTATCTAATATATTGTCTGCTGGGATTCCATAGATGCGTAATAAGCGGAATTTCAGAAAACACTTATCTAACATATCTTGTTACTCTAAAATCCAAAATTGTTTCATTAAATTATAAAAAATGTTATATTTAAATTTAAAAAAACTTGAATAGCACAAAGCCTACTCTAAAAGTGTATGATTTTTTATTTAAATTTAAGGCAAGGATAAATAAAATCAAGAAAAAGTAATGCTAAATAAACTCATAAAAAGATTGTGAAGGTGAAAAAGGAACCATTCCAAAAAATCCATTTCCACTCTTCTAGAAAATGTAAACAAATTAATAAGAAAAATCATGAAAATGAGGCGTCAATGTCAACACCTAATGTACACCTAATCCTATTAGATGTGCCTAAAAATTATGTAATTTTGTTTATGATCATCATGTTAGATCAATGATGAAAGCTAGCTAGTCACCCACCAAGGAAACAATTTAAGACATCTAAACTTTAAGTTACAAAATACTCATTTCTTACCCTTATTTTACTTTATATATTCTCTTTTATTTTTAAATATCTCACTATTCTAATTTATAATACCTAATTTTTTAATCTTATTAAAAGCAAATAAGGCAAAATGTCTAAAATGATTACCGGGTGTCTAAGCATGTACTTATATACCAAAATTCGATATTTATCTTTTATTCTGAATATCTCACTACTTTAACTTATCATACTTAACTTTTTAATCTTCGTACTAGAAGCAAATAGGGTAAAATAACACTACCTCCTATTAAAAATTATAAAAAATTGATATTAATAATCTTTGTAATGAGACGAATTAAACAAGATTTTACACGACTATGTTTTAAGTTATAGACTAGAATAAAATACAAATTAAGAGTGATAAGTGAATAGTGAAAAAAAAATGGGACTAATGGGTAGAACAGGAGGGAGTAGTAAATTAAATAAAAAAAAAATAAATAAATAAAATAAAAATGGTGGACTTACTTCGAAAGAGTTGATTTTCAAGACTACCCCTTGGCATATACTCGTACACCAAAACTCGGTGTTCATCTTCGCAGCAATATCCTATCAACTTTACCAAGTGGGGATGTCTTAGTTGTCCCAGCAGTATCACTTCTGCCTGCACCAATTATTTTATTTACAATTATTATTTTTCCACAACCAAACAAATCTTTACCAAAATAATCGCCATTCTGGATCTAGCTGTGTTATTATTGAATTTATTTGGAATTAAATGAAAGAATTTAGTTAATCTAGGCAATTTTATACTTAGTATATGAACAAAAAGCTTATCAAGTTTTATAAATATTTTTCTTTTTACTCATTTATTATATTCACTCTGTTTATTAAATATTTTATTTAGTACTGTATTTTTAATTATATATAATTAAAATTACAATGATATTAGTAAAATTTACATTAATATGAATAAAATAAAATATCACTTTGAATTTGTTTTGAATTTTAAATATCAAGAAAATAGATGAGACACGTAAAAAATGTACTTTCTCCGTTCCAATATAGTCGCAACGTTGGAAATATAAACACTATTTACTTATCTCCTTTAATTTGTGATTAATTTATAATCTATAAGTTAAAATATAGTCAACTAGTATCTTGTTTGATTCGTTTCGATGCAAAGATTATTAATATTAAATTTTTATAATTTTTTATTATATATGATTATAGATAATAAGGATTAAATTAGTGCATTAGATCAAGTGAAAAAGCAAACGTTACAAGTATTTTGAAGCGGAGGAAGTAGGTAATAGTATTAGTTTAAGCTTCTTATTTCTTATATACTTTCTCCGAGTCCAATACACTAATTCAATCTTTAATATCTCTAATTATAAATAATAAAAAATTATAAAAGATTGAAATTAATAATCTTTGTAATGTGATGAATCAAACAAGATTTCACTTGACTATATTTTAACCTATAGATTAAAAACTAATCAGAAACTAAGATTGATGAATAAATGGTATCATTTTTTCCGATGTTGCAACTAATTTTCATTGAGATGGCTATAAGCCTATAATTCATCGTTAAAAAGTCAATTATAACAATTTCAATCAACACATAATTAAAAAAACCTTTTATTAAGTACCCAAAATAATTGACCATTATGCAAAACCAAGAACTACAGGAACTCAAAGTCCACATTTTTATTTTATTATTATTTTAGTTATTTAGTCTATATATTCAACGCGTCTCTGAAAGAAATCGTATTTTACGATAATTTGTGCAAGGACTATTATTTAAATTTTAAAATGACACAGGGTCATTTTAAAACCAATTCTATTATATTGACCCAATATATATTTAAAGTCTTTCGATTATAAATTTAAAGTGATAGTTATAAACTTAAAATGGTTCATAGTGAGATGGTCCATACGAGCTGATTATTTAAACATAATCATGCAAATTATTATAAAAAATAATAACAAAATCATACCAGCCATTCGCGATGACCTTGTGAACCATCAAGATCAAGTATCTTAACAGCAACGGGTTGAGCCTTTAACCCGACCCGAATCTTATCATCAATAAACCCTTTATGAACCGGGCCAAACCCACCTTCTCCTAGAAAATTACTTGATGAGAAATTCTGGGTAATCAATCTAAGCTCATTTAAATTAAATACATGAATATTTGAACCAGCAAGAGAAATTGAAAGATCTTCAGATAAGGTAAGTGAATTTGGGTCACTCAAATTTGGGAATCTTTGAAATGGGTTTAAATGATTATTATGATGATCATCTTTAGAAGCTTCTATTTTCTTCCTTGCTTTAGGAATTTCTGCTGTTTGTTCTTCTAAAATGCCACAACATGGCATAAAATTTCTCCATGAAATCTTGTTGTTGACTGTCATTTTTTCGATTGGGATAGATTAGAAAATCCCTACAAATAAGCGGAGAAAGGGAATTAATGTATGAATTTGGGTGTGTTTATATGATTATTTTCTAGAATTATATTTTAATTATGTTGGTGATTTTTTTCTCTTTTGTATGAATATTTTGTGAAGAATTTAGGCTAGTTGAGCCTTGATTTTGTCATGTAGAGAGAGAAAGTAGAGAGAAGAGAGAAGAGAGAAGGGTGTGTTTGGGGTGTTGAAAACTGAGAATTGGTGTAGAGGAGTTATAAAGAGAAAAAGAGGTTAGATTATAGAGGAACTCCTCTTATTTTGTCTATCTCAAATATCCAAATAACTACTACTCTTCCCCCTGTAAAAAATATTAATTAAATTTTTTATTTTTAAAATGAAATATTTCATATAAAAAGAATATTAAATAACGAAGGAATTAGTACTAAGATTTAAAAAGAGGTTTACAACTCCTTTTTTTAACTTTTTTTTTTCTAATGTATGAAGTATATTTTTTGGATAAATTTTGTGGATTACTTCTTTATTTGACGTATGTAGGGAATATTAGTACTAGTCCACCTCTTATATTTTTTTTAGTTTTTATTAGTTATTATATAGTGACACCTTATAAGGAGAAATATCATTATTTATAGTAACTAATAAAAATCAAATAAAGTATTTTAAACTAAATATCTTTTGATACAGTTTAACACCCTGTTCGAAGCCAGGAATATTAAGCATGTTGACGATGATTATGTTATTATAAATTTGCTATATGAGGAGTTTTTTTTTTCATCTTTTGATTGTAGCTATTGAGAGGATAAATGTACAAAAGATAAATAGATGTAAGAGATCTGCAAATGAGATGATAAGATTGTAAATTGAGTTTGTGGATAAAATTGTCATGACATCGACTCAATCAAAATTTTAAACTGTTGGTTAAAGCTCATAATATGTTATATACTCTATTACATAAACACTTTATACTTAACGTTAAATATTCCATTTAAAATGAGGTAAGAATGAGATTTAGACTCGTAACTTTTTGTCATGTGGGATTATAATACGTGTCAAAAAATCAACTCAACTAAAACTTTAAACTGATGATGAAATTCAAAATAATAGTGTGAAAATAGAGTTATTACCAAAATAAAAATTATAGGAGTATTTGTCAATTGACTTTTCATGACTTTTTGGTTGATTAAAGGTAAAACAATATTTAGTTATATTTGACTTATAAAAAAGATGAAAAATAATTTTTTAATCAAAACCAAAAAGTTAGTCATAATAGTAATAAATTTTTATCAAACACTTTCATAAATATCTGATTTATCAGTAAATACATCCATTTGATCACACCAATTAGTAATTTCAGCCAATAACTTAAACTACAATCTTTTATCAAATCGACTCTTTTATAAATTCATTATAATAAATGAAATAGAAATATCTTTTATGAAGATGTATTCAAAACGGAAAGGTGAGGGGTCAAAAGTTTGTGTATTTGGTTGAAATAATAAGACAATGACATAGCTACCCTTCCTTTGACTTTGGCTCTCATTGGTAGTCATGGCACAAATGCTTAGCATTGCTTGCTAAGCCTAATCTAGAACAATTATATACATCATCAATTAGTGGTTGGTTCTTAATCTAATTATCTTATAATCAATAGCTAATACAAATAAGAGGTGTTCATTCGTGTCATCGGGTCAATTTCCGATCAAGTGTTTCGGATCGGTTTAAAATCAGGTTTTGTCTCCATATTAATTTTTACATTATTTTAAATTTATTTTGAAGTGGAGTTAAGTCGGATTCAGTTATAAAATCGAATAAATATTATATAATCGGATATGTTTTGACCGAACACCTCTCTGTTAGAGAGTTACTCAAATTGTGAAGTTAGAATTTCGTATGTAGTCGATGTAGATAGGATTGATACACTTCATCTTCTCATACAAATATATGAATTGGATTATTAAACACAAAAGTTGTTATCTGTGAGAGTACAAACTCTTAGATATCTCTACATATTTTACAAATAAAAGATGTATAAGGCATATAAGGTGATAGAGTCTATATTATACTTTCTCATATCTTTGGCAAATAGTTGTTAGATATTGTCTGTTTTAATTAGTTTATTTGACTAATTGTTAATGTTGAATGTTTTTTGTTGGTTTTTAACCTAATGTGATAAATCAGTTGTATAGAGAGAAGTTTGATAATATTAAATATTTGATATTGATTGTTTATTAGCTGAAAAATGTGTCTACAAATCAAAAATCATTAAATAAAGCCATCAGAATTAGTCTTTTCATTTTGACTTTAATACAAAGTCATTTACCAAACTCATTTTTTTAACTAACAGTAAAATAAAATTCAAAAATTAACCCAAAAATTATTTACCAAATCAATTTTTTTTTTAGGATTTCATATAAGCTTTAAATAGCTCAAACAAATTGAATGTTGCTACCATGCAACTTATCATATAATTGACATGTAAAGCACTTTTTTCAAAAGCTATTTATTAAGAGTGTTTCACATATAACACGAATAGATTGTTTAGTCGTCAAAAAGTTAATAGTCGAAAAACTTTTTTTTTTCTCATTACCTTTTAATATCATATTATAACAAAAAAATAATAAAATTAGGAAAAATATAGTCATAACTCTTATCATGTAAATTTTTCACCAAAATTAATTTGTTGTTATAAGATAGGCTGAAAAGAAATAATCAATGTGAATTTAACACATAATTTGCATACAGTATATTATTTGTCGCCACTTAAATAATATTATTTTCCTTTAATTTTATTCGTAGTATATGATAGAAATAGAAGTATTAACAACTAAACCATCGCAAGTGATTTGCCAATTATTGAATTGTTTGATGACTTGTCTTAGAAAGTTTCTATGTGCACGCCCTTATTATACTCTAAGCATACTGTGCTTTCTGAGTTCCCATTTTCCCGTTCAGATCAGTCGTACGTTGTTTAGTTTATTTTATACCTATAATATAATTTCTAAAGATCTTTTTACGAAAGAATTTTTTGGCCCCAACATTTTTTATGGGTATGGGTTATCGTCTTTTTTCATTTCTCATATCCTGATCATGAGCGGGATAGACTAGGTATAGTAATAATGAATTTCTTGTAGTACACTTGCATATTACATAAAGATTAGAAAATGATGGTAACATTTGAATTATATGGATGATATTAAAGGAGAGTTAAAACATGTTGATGAAATATAAAAGGTGGTGAGATATTTTCATCAAAAAAGTAAAATTAACAGACTGAAAAGAAAAGTGTGGCACACTCACATTAGGAGTATTTAACTGCAAATTTAGATTAAATATATCAGCAAATTTTGTGTGAGACCATCTTACAATGAGAAAAATTCATACAATCAGCACATTTATCTAATTGATCATAGACTCATAGTATATATAATAGTAAGTAATCATTTTAAGATTATAAATTATCACTTTTTAAATTATAAATAATCAATTATATAAATAATCATTTTAAGACTGTTACTATATATTAGAACAATTTAATATAAATAATTTTACCGTAAAATAATTTCATTTTAAAATTTGTGAAATATTTATGAAGGGAATCTAGATGATAGTGTGCAAAATACATGTCCGTAAACCGAATACCGTAGACCACGACGGTGTAATTATCTTAGTGTGACCGTATCAATGTAACGTGATTCATATCATGGACGGCTATAGACTTATGGCCCCTATGACACCATAGCCTTCTAGAATAACAATTAATCATATTCTTTCTATTTTTAAAAGTTTGTATATTTTTATTTTTATTTTATCATATAGCCGAGTAATTATTCTTGATCATTTAAAAATAATAATATTTCTAAAATCGAATTAATTTAGTGTTTATAAAATCAAATTAATTTAGTGTTTATAATTAAATATAACAAGTATATAAATTGAGTTCACTGATGTTTAATAATAATAGCACGATGTCATGGGCCTAGCAAAAGCGTGCAAAAAGTTTAAAGGAATTTATTTGTAGTTTTATTAAATTTTAGGGTATAAATTAAAAAAGTAATCAAACTAAAATAATATAAATACAAAATAATTAGAATTAATATTTAAATTCTCTTATTAATTGGGCTTTATTATGTGGGGACATCTTGCACATACTCACAACAATGCCAAGATCATATATATGATGTGTTCAATTCTTAAAATTTAATCATAAAGGTTAAAAATGTAAAAAACAAATAAAAAGAAATGGAGAAAATAATTATTAAAACTTTCTGAGAATTTTGGTCATCATTTGTTGTTATTCTTGTTTGAGCAGTTGATGAACTTGTAGCCTTGGCAATTTGGCATACTTTCCCTTCAACTTGATTAAAAGTGGTGTACCGAAGATGATGAAACCCATTGATCATCAAATAAGGATATATAAAAAGAAAAGTCAATCAAAAAAATCAATCCATATTATATTATAAAAGGAAATTGTCAATAATAAATTAAATTTTATTTGATCCATTAAAATTAGATTTATCTATTATTTATTTTTAAATAAGCCCGCCTATTAAATATCTTTGTTTAGATTAATTAAACTCATTTATTGTTTATAACCATTTTCAAGATTTTTTTGTTATCCACCAATTAGAAATAAATGTACGTATTCAATGAAAGTTTGAAGTTTTATTACCTCTATTCTAAAATACTTATTGCATAATTATTTACATAAGGATTGATTATTTTCACCATTTAAACTTATTTTATATATTGTAGTTACACTATAAATAATAATAAAATGACGACGACACTTATGATCGCTATTTGATCGCTAAATTGGCAAAAAGTGGTTCTGGCGACGGCATCAAGGCTGGACGCCATTTTGATGGACGCTAAATGAAAATTGGACGCTATGTAAGAAAAAATATTGTCAACTGGAATCTTCTATGAATTGGTGATCACATATTTTTATAATATTAATTTTTTTTATTATTAAAATTATAAAGCAATATATAAATAATTAAAATAATGTATTTAACAACGTAAAAATATATAGCAATTATAATGAAATTGAGAAAGTATATAAGATTCGCTAGATTTGACAATTGATCGAATTATTAAGAGGTTAACTATATTTAAAAGGATTTATTATATTTCAATTAGTGTAATTACTTTTAAAAGCACAAAACCCACATATAATATCGGTTATCTTTGTTAGAGTTTTTTTAAATGTAGCCTATTAATTAAAATCGAGTATAATTCGACCCGATTCAAAATAATATATGTATCAACATTAAAATCTAGCTAATTATTAAAAATATTTATATATATTCAATAACTTAAATTAATCCGACCCTAAGACTTGTATTGACATTTCTAGTTGTCTTATGATTCATTCTTGAATTGGAATCAAGCCAAAATTAATATAATTCAAAAAAAAATTTACATCTTAGTAAGTATGCTTTGAATCAAAATTATTCAAGATAAAAGGTTCGAATCCAAATAAGAGGCTCAAATTTGAAGTTTACTGGAATTTAATCCGGCTTTAATCTATCATCATCCTAAAATAATTAGTCCCACATCAATTTTTAAGTAGATACATTTTTTAATCTTAAACAAACAAAAATTATAAAGCAATTCGCAAGTCTGAGATCGTATCATTATGAGACGGCTTATACAATAAATTTATTTTGCAAATTATCATTTTAAAATCGTAAGTAATCACTTTAAAATTATAAGTTATAATTTTAAAATTGTGAGTGTTCACATTAAAATTATTAATAATCACTTTAAGATTATAAAAAATAATCAATTTAAAAATATAAGTGATCACTTAAAATTATAATTAATTATTTTAAAATTATAAATGATCACTTTAAAGTTATATGTAAAACTGTTTTGATGCAAAAATTTTCAAACCAATATAAATTATTACGAAATTCTTATTACATCGACATAAATGATTAAAAACAAGATTAAGATGAATAAATGATGAAATTTGGAATCATTGTAGTCATAGCTGGCTTTATTATTAATCCATATGTAATTTGTCTTTTTAGCTAACTAAAATTTAGAGAATTTTCTTTTTATTGGTGGAGTTGGTAACATTATCCAGTTTTGGGGAAAATTAGTTCATCAAGCCAGCTAGAGTTAGTAGAGCGTGGATAATGCATTTACCCAAGGATATGTGGGATAATTAAGAATTTGTCAACTAATTAAATAAGGTAATATATCATATGTGTACATGCATTCAAATTTTGGATCACTCGGTAAACTAATAATACTGAAATTATTAAAATGAGTTGCTAAGCGTTATAAAAAAAACTAATTTAGTTAAAAATTTATACTGATAGTTGCAATATTCAAATAGTTATATACTTTTATTTTTATCATGTCTACTTATAATAAAGTTTTTTGGACTAAAAAAGTAAATGTACTACATGTTTCCTCATATCTGATACTAAATATTTTACTTGAACAAAAGGTATTAGTTGAGGGAGCACAATGAGCAAAATAGCTTACTAATGAATGTATGTTGTTATAGAAGATGAAAAAGTGTTCGCAGGTATCTCTATTTCTGAGGAACTTTCTAAAGCTGAGGGACTATTTGGTCGCATTTTTCTTTATGGGTATGAGTTGTCGTTTTCTTCAATCCTCAAATCCTACTCATAATCGCTATGGGCGGAATACACAGAGTTCGATGATGATGATAAAATGCAAAGTAAAATTTTAGCTCATAACATATGTTAAGATTGCTTTGTGACTTAAAAGGAGTGATGGACGAAATTCAAATTAATGACATTTACTTACCTTGACTTGTGATACCTTGTTAAAAGACTAATTTAATTAAAAGTTTAAACTAATAGTTAAATCCATACAATGTCTTATATAATCTATTAAAAGTGACCTATTTGATTGTCCGTATTCAAATAGTTCGAAGGATAATAAAAAAAATTAATTATTTAAATAAGGTAGAATTTTGTGGAAATCCTAAGAGTTGAATCATACGCATTTGTTTTTTCTATTTTGAAGTAAGAAAATAATAAAATATAAGTAGAATAATGAGAGTGCAAAATATAGAAAGGAAAAAAAAAAAAAGAAAAAAGAACACGGTTTACCTGGTCAAGAGAAGACTAGACTCTGTAGTCTTGGAAGGCAGTGCGAAGGCAAAGACGAAGGAAGTAGGAACATAAAAGGGAATAAAGAAATGGGTGCGAGCGTTCGACTAAGCAACTTGGTAAGTTGAATGTCACTCTTAGTTGAATTCGACGACCTTTTCTATTTTTTATTTGACATGTATCAGTTCTTTAATATCATTTGTTATCATTCCTGCTAGGAGAGAATACTTAACACTTTCAACAAAGATAAAGGAAATGACTTTTTGAGTTAACAATGAATATAAATTACTGGAAAGGTCTGAGTTGCTTTCTCGAACGTTTCACCGTGTTTTCCTGCACAAGGTAACAATACTAACAAACGAGGGCCGAAGAGAGGTATTCCGAGGGTTCCTCCAATGATTAAGTCAGCAAGGGTTTTGAGATATTTCTGTACGAGAGAATAGTGCTTGGGTTTTTAGTATCAAAGCTACCTGGCCTTTGGTGATGCATGACATTGTATATTTAAGTGGTGGGCCTTAAGAGAGGTTCCCAAAACCCTAATGACAGTTTTGACTTTTACCTTAAATGTAATCCTTTTCAGGATCAGTGGAGAGAGAAATAAAATATTTTGCAAGCCTATGTGGTGTTCGGTGATTTGCTGATCCTTACGCCAAGGTCCCTACTCTTTGTCTTTTAGTACACCTATATAGGTAGGGTATGAGGTAGGTGTGGTGCCTTGCCTTATACAAGTGTTGACAGCTTTTTTTACATAACTGTAGTTGCTCCCTGCCATGTCATCGTTTTCGTTGTCATCATTCTGCAGAATCAATCATCCTGCAGGTATTTATGTTCTTCATTCTCTGTCTGAGTCTTTTTGATATAGCCTTGCTGCTTCATGAGTCTTTTATTTAATAATTATTCATTATTTATTTATATTTTAATTTTATTTTAATTTCATTTATATAATTTGTCATCATTTTCATTTAATTATTATCACTTTTTGTAGTAGAAATTGAAGACTTACTTTTCTTTACTACTAGCTAAATGGAATGGAATAGTATTTTTTATTTCATTCTAATTATTATAATAATAATAATAATTATTATTATTATTATTATGGCACATCTCGACCTATAAATTAGAGAAAACATAAGTAATTAATCGAACAAAACATCCCAAAGTTATTGTTTTTAAATAAAAAATTTATAATAGGAGACTTGAGATTATAAAGATATCAATAAGTGTTGCGTGATTGTATAATTATCACAAATTTTGTTAAATTAATATTATAAATATTAATTACAACATAAGAATCAACCCCAAAATTCAAATTTTAGTTTATTACTTTTTTTTGGCAAATATTTTTATTAATTTGAAAGTTTAACTTTTGTAAAATTTAAATCAATTCTTATATTATATAAATATATATTGATTAATTAGTAAAGGGATTAAATTAAAAATACAATAAAATACATATTTAAATTCAAAAGACATACTTTTCCAGATTCCATGTAATTTTGGACATAATCAGATGGTATATTTATATTAAATAATTTGACACAATATAAACAAACAAATAAAAGTAATATAATTATATATAAGTAGTCAATATATTTTAATTTCACGATGTATATAACAATGATTATATATAATATATGTAAATATTCTAAACCTTTCAAAACTTCACATAATATAATTAGCATAACAATGATTATTTAGATACTTTAAACCCTTTAAAACTTCATATATTATGTAGATATATTGCTCTACAATATTTAATAACAATAATAAAACAATAATAAAACTCAATCAGTATTTAATATATTATGAAAAATAATTAATGTAAAAAAAAAAAAACAAAATCAATAAAATTTAAACCTATGTTCAAACTTTAAAACATGTTATATGCTCTATCACACCTCTTTAAACACGTAACTTGTTATCACGTTGACTTTTAATATAATAATAACAAATAAATTTAGCAAAAAATTTAAAATGATAAATTCAAAACTTTTAAATGTGTTAGATATTATATAATAAATATAAATCATATAATTATCTTATAATTATAAAAATCCTAAACAATAAAAAAAATACTTACCCTTTCACTATATAATCGTTTGAAATCAAAAATTTTAATTGCCACATTCTTATAATCGAGTATATAAAAAGTATGATAAACTGATGCATCAATATTTTCACCTATCTACTCATAAACATTGAAGTTCTATCTTTTGATATGAATTTTTTTTTTTTCATTTTTTTCACTATTACATTGTTTTTCTAAACACACAATTGTAACACCTTTATAATTAGGTCCAATTTTAAAAAGATTTTCATGGAAAAACATAAACTAAACCTTAACTATTGGAGCGTTTCCGTCACATCTATTTTATTTTTGATAAAAAATAAATGTAAGGCTAAACAACTATAAAATAATTTTATATACTAAACAATTCTTATAACTGAAAATGAAATTTTAACTGAGACATGACTACTAATAAAAACTAATTATCTAGGTGAACCTCACTCCATAAACCCCACGCGATCAATAACTTGCAAAAATAAAAATGCAAGAAAGACAAGGGAAAAACTACCAAATATAAAAATTGAGTAATTCCAACTCAATCCTATAAAACAATTATATATAGCAGCATTCTAGCAGCCAGTCAAGTCCAACACTATACAAGACTAAATGAATAATAAGCTTATAGAATCCTTCTAGATTACTCATATAATAAATACTTTCGTTTCGGTTTATATATTACACTTTGATAAAAAAAAAACCTCTAAAAATTTAGGAGTATTTTAATTAAATTGTAACCAATAAAGTGAAACATAAGAATATTAAATAACTTAAAAATATAGTGTTGATATCTTTTCTACAAATTAATTTAATTTGTATGAGAATGAGGCATACGAAAAGGTAATAGGCATGTAATAAAACGAACAGATAAAACGAATGTGCTAAATTTCTCGATTATTGAGTAGGTGTGGAAAAATAAACTCATGATTTAATGATTTGTCAAATACTCCTATCAAATAATTATATAGCAGCCTCCTTTCTATGCAAGTCTCAATTAAGCTTTCAACATGAGACTCCTATTCTAATTTTATATTACAAACTAAAAAAACACTATTAACATTATTTACTTTTAGTATGCGATATTTAATTTAAATATCGTTATTTTAAATTCCTAATAGTATATTGAGGATTTAGTGATATTTATTAGACCCTTTAGCAACATAATAAAAAATCACACTAAAGCTTTTTGCGATATAGGATTTAATAACGTTTTCCATAAATGTCACTATAGACTATAATAACAATTACATATATAACTAAAGACCAAATAAAATGTCGCTAAATCACTTTATGGTGGAACTTAAAATAAAACTCAATAATTATCACACTAAAAATATAAATCAGTGGCATTTTTTAATGCCACAAAATTCAATATCACAAATAGCTAAATTTGTTGTAGTGGAAAACCATCCAAATATTTTTAAAAAGTAAGAAAAAATAAAGACATCACGTAACATTTGATTGTTCTACGTTGGTATTAAATAGTAATAATGAAAATAATTTAATATTTTCATGGTGATTAAACGTACGTTGATCGTATAAAATTCTTTTTTTTTTTTCATAATTTTTCAGTACATCTAATACCACATCTCCGAATCAAATGATAATGCATCGGAATGAATATTGTGAAAAGTTGCGATTATTGAAATAGAACAAGTACAACCATTTAACCTGTTATAAGATTTTCCTATCAAACTTATACTAATTTTTCATTACTATTTTCACCATTTAACACTGACAAGCAAACTAGCTGCAAATGTACTCCTTAGTGCTAATGAGTTAGCCACATTTTGTATACGGCTGTTATTTTGTCGAAGGTGTTATTTTTTATTTTTTAGTGCAATAATTAATATTAAATGAAAACAATCTTAAATATTTTGATGAGATTTTATAGTTCATTTCCAAATAAGAGAATGAAGTAAAATGAGTTGAACTACACAAAATACAAAATGTCAGAAAATTGAGAGACTAAGGAAGGGGCTGATACGAAGTTAGCTAGAACCACAAGCAACGTGGATAACGAATAATATTCTTATACTTCTATATGGTTGACTAACATGTGGTTAGGTTTCTTGTTTGATTAATTAGATATTGGATGACATATATTATTGATATATATGACTTTGACGTGGTGAAGATGAATCAATCCAACATCGTATAAAGTTAGGATTTAAAAAGAAAATATAGCGGATAAATTATATCTGTACCCTTTCAATAAAGAGGGTAAGAGAAATGTGCGCAGTCAAATAGAACCCTTAGATAGATAGAGTCCTGCATCTGCAAAATACTAAACAAGCTAAACTAGGATAGGATTTGTAGGAGAAAAGAAAGAAAGGAAATCAATATACAAAACTGCATAGGGAATAACAGGTTAATGAAAGAGGACTATCAATAGTCTCAAATATGACGCCTTCAACTAATTTTATCGCTCTTCAGGTCTGTTCTATTTATTTTGCATTATATGAATGAAATAACTTTTAGATCATAGCGTGAAACGGTGTAAAATAAATAGAACGTACGAGTTGGTAGATGACAAATACTATCAAATAGGACGGGACTTGGGAGTATGCATGCACGCATGAGAAGCTTGTGCGAAATTGACTGTGATGACAAATATGTTATCATGTTTTAAATTCAAACCATTATTTGAACACAAAATTGGCTTTATTACTTATTTTAATTAATTAAGTAATTTTCAATTAAAATCGCTATATAATGACTCATTTTCATGCACCAATAACGTAATTGTTCCATAACTCATATGTTGATGTCTTTCTAATTTTTATTATATTTTTAAACTCCATTCCCTCTTATTAGTTTATAAAAAATCATGATACATGAAATTATTAAATATTATATTCAAGAGAAATTTCAGCAGTAGAAGAAATACAAATGAACCGTAAGCTAAGATTTGTGGTTTTAATCTTTATATACAAGTTATAAATCGAATATCTTTTTATACATTTATAGATTTTTTGCTTATAGAATTTCACATTTATAAAATTAGAATTTTCTCTATTATAAATTTCATAATTTAGCGAGTTAATTATTCATTTAACTATAATTGTTATTTTTTATTTATTGAATATTAGGTCCCTCAAGTTAAAGTTTCTAGCTTCATCACTAGTATTTTTATTTATTTTTGATCATTTGATCTGGTACGATGTCTATTGAAAAAATTCTAAATTGAATTATTATTCATATTCTTCTATTGAAAATACTTAATATGAATATTTTTGATTATATAGTAGGATGAGTAAAAAAGAGGGGCGAATGAGAATCAAATTCAGAGCTTTTTAGACAGCAATGATAGCTCTAATCGAAAATAAGACCGATTCTCTTTAATTTTGATATTTTAAATTATGGAGTAATCTATCTAATTACATAAAAATATATGTTTACTTCCTTTTAAAAAACAAAAAATTCCCTTATATAACATCATTTATACGTCTATTATTAAATATTTGAAAATGACTATCTTTCCAGGTTTTAAAGACTTCTTATATAAAGGTACTTATAAGTTATATGTATAGAATTACTTGCACCATTTGCACCATTTAAACTTGTAAGTTTCTTTAACTTTTGAATAATGAGCTCTGTTAAAATTTAGAATATAGGCTTGGGTAATTCGAATAAGAAGAAAAAGAGGCAACTTACATATAAATTAAAAGAAAATTAACTACTAAAATTTATTGGTAATAGTAGAAATTACTCAAGTTTATAAAGTGGCATATTTTCTTCTCTTTCTTCGATATAAGACAACTCACGTATGGGTAATAATGAATATTTTAACACTCTTAACTAGTAATAAGATTAAATGCTCAGTCATAAAGGCCCAACAACAAACCGTATTCTGATATCATGTTAATATTTTAAAAATAGGCTTTGACAGCTCAAACAAGGAAGTGAAGTGATAAGTGATAACACACATACGACAAACCCAAAAGAGATTCATTAATAAAATTAATTGGTAGTAGTAGGAATCACTCTTCAAATGTATAAAGTGACATATCCTTCTTTCTTTGATGTAGGTTTGCTCACATGTAGGTAATAATGGGCATTATAACAAGGTCTTGAGTAAGTTGGAGTGTGTACCGCTTTTTCAATGATCCCTAGATCCGATACTCCTTAATCCTCTCTAATCTTTTCCTTTCTTCATCCTAGTCTGTATTCAAAAAATCTTCACTATAGATATCTTCAATTACTTTTTTAATGCATTTATAATATTTGTAAATCAAACTTTATAAATAGTAATATCTCAAAACCACAGTATTTTTATTATAGAAAAGAACTAGTATGGAGTAATACAATTAATATTATTCCTATCAGGGACCGAATACAATTAGTATTAACATGGGCTTCTTTTGAGTCGAGATTGAGTTAAAGTTAGTGAGGTTTGTCACTGCGTAAAATAAAAATATTGAAATTTTGATATCAAGTAAAATTGTCAATTTAGAATTAGGTTATCAAAAAAATTCACAAATTTTTAAATGAAACAGTCTCATAGTAAAACTACTTTTATTGGGCTGACTCATGTACATTTAATTTATTGAAATAATCACATATCATTTTAAAGTAATCTATTATAAAAATAGACTAATTATAAATATTGTCTTATGGTAAAACAGTTGTATACAAGACAAGTTGGAAAATATTTAATAGCCATTTTAGACCAGAAAAAAAAAATAAAACCCATCGAATTAAGGACCAGAAAAAATGGCAATGGATGATCTCAAAAGCAAACGTCAAGACTTACCAACAGCACACAGCTGAAATGTGAATTGTGCTGCACCCAATCAGTCCAGCCCAATATTTTAAATCCATCTAAGAAGCATACCCAACCCACTTTGGACATGTTCTCCCGTTAAAAAGCAAAAATTTGAAAAAGATAAGATTTTTTTTGCAAAAAAAACTCATTGGATAAGCTTTTTGGTAAAGTTTAATTCTAAAATGAGCGCTCCTAGAAGGGTTAAAAGCGAATAAAGACTTTAATATTGTTTAAATTTTGTTCGCTGTTAGACAAATTCATTGAGTTTTGTGACCAAAATATTTGTTCATTGTTAATAACAACGAACTTATTATTAACCTGAGATCTGGACTGAGGGCGCTCGTTTTTAAAATTAAGTTTTACTAAAGCTTATTTATTTATTTATTGAAATATTTTGAAAAAAAAAATTATGTTCATTCTTATTTCCTAAAAAAGCAATAACGAATCAACTATCAAGTGTCTAAGTCATATAGGATTATACCAAATTCAAACTGATGCTAACTCTACACATGTTTATGACGATTCTTCTTTTTATCATTGTCTATTGGAGCTCAAAATATCTCACTTTCACTAAACAAATATTTCTTATGAAGTATAACAAGTAAGTTTATTTATGCATAATCATTACAACATAATTTATTTTTAGTGGGATATAGGTAGGAATATTTAATTTAAATGTCATTATTTCAAAATTGCTAATGGTATATATAGTGCATTTAGTGACATTAACTTTAACTACATAACAAAAAGTCATATTAAAGTTTTTTGCGACACAAGATCTAGGGATATTTCTCATAAATGCCAATATAGACCATAGTAACAATTACATATGCCACTAAAGGCCAAATAAACTATTACTAAATCACGTTATAGTGGAATTTATAATAACAACCAATGATTATTACGCTAAAAATTTAAATCAGTGACTTTTTTAATGCTACTCAATACAATATCACGAAAAGTTAAACTTGTTACAGTGAATCCAATGAGCTCTCATATGCTTGCTCTTAGACATATATTGCAATACTTCAAAGGTACTCTTCATTATGGTTTTCATCTTTATCCTTCTTCTATTACCTTTCTTTTGTTCTACACTCATGCATATTGGAGTGATTTTCCTGATACAAGTCAATCTACATCCGACTATTGTGTCTTTCTTGGTGATAATTTATTGTCCATGTCTCCAAAAGACAAGCCACATTGTTCCCTACTAGTGTTGAAGCTGAATGTTGTGGAGTTGTTGAGGTTGTGTCTGAGTCTTTTCGATTATGATATTAGTTTCTTGAACTTTATTACCCTATCACAAAAGTCACTCTAGTTTATTGTGCCAACATTAGTGTTGTTTACTTGAACGTGAAAGGAGCAAATTAAAATCTTCTGTGAGTATCTCTGTGTGAGTAGCACCTCATTGAGAAATTGATGAGGGATATGAGTAGTTAAAGGAGTTGAATAATACATGTCTTAGACTTTTGACTGTTTCATTGCACTTACCTCTTTCTATCCTAGTTAGCAGTTTAAATTATTTACTTAATTGATTTATCTTTTATGTTACTTATTTCTTTAATTTCTACTCTAATGGCACAGACCTTTGTTAGCTCATATTGTGATTTATCGATAACTTTTCTCATGTGGTCTTGGTGTCATTTATCTTTGTCTTTGCAAAGCTCGCTTGAATTAATTGCATGCAACTTTGTTTGCCCTCTCTTTGGATGTCTCTCTTTAGAAGGGTAACTGTATCTCTCTCACTTTTGAGAAACACTTTGATCAAACTAACTCAAGACGATTTATACTCCCTTTATTCTCATTTGATGTTTCGATTTTCATTAATTTTCAATTGAGACCGTCTTATCGTGTGACGACTTCAATTGGGTCAGCCAAAACTATTAAAAAATTGTTTTTTGTATAAGTGAGAATTCAATTTTCATTATTTTTTAATGGTTTTTTTACTAGTGATTCTTTTATGTGAACCCGCCTCACGATGAGACGGTCATAATTCATTTAAGTATCCCATTTAAGTAGTTTCATTTGTTGCCCCCTTCAAAATATTTGTATTTATGCGGGATCAAATAAAAACAGAAACATGAAAATGTAAGCAATTTTGAATGGAGAGAAATAATTGAACGCCCATGATTCGTCAGTCGTCGTCGTCAGTATCCCATATTTCAATAACAGCAAATTATTGGCCCCCATAAATTAGGATTGTGTTATTTAACCCGGAATCTTTTTTCCAACTACAAAACAAATTAATCCCATTAAAAATATCTCCCATCACAATATTTTCTTTATTTGAAAATATCCAACTTTTACATTTCTTATTATTCATCTCTCCACGCAACTCTCACTTAACAATATAAATTCCACACCAATCTCTTCTCGATCAATTAATTATCTCATCCTTTTTCTACTCCACAACAATGGCTGCCAATTTTCAAATCTTCACTTTCTCTCTCCTTTTACTGATCTCCTGCTTCGCAACTCCATCAATTTCATCTACCTTTACTGATGAAAATCCAATCAGATTAGTATCAGACGGTCTACAAGAGATTGAATCATCTGTTGTATCTCTTTTGGGTAATACTCGTCATGCTCTCTCCTTCGCTCGATTCATCCACAGGTTTGTTTGACTTTTGTTTTGATTAGATTGGTACTGATTTAAGTATGATTTGTTGATTGATTTGATTGTTTTCAGGCATGGAAAGAGGTATGAGACTGTTGAGGAGATTATTAATAGATTTAATGTTTATCGGGAGAGTTTGAAGTTGATTAGATCGACTAACAAAAAAGGCCTTCCTTACAAACTTCATGTCAATAGTAAGTTCTATATGATTGTTTCAATTTTGTTGATGAAATGAAATCAGTTTTTTATTGGTAATTTACTATTTTTATAATTATCAAATGTAATTTTTGTTTAATTATTGATTTAAAATGTATTTAATTGATAGTATACTAAGTACTCACACTCCTGCTAAACTTCCTAATTTTCAGAATAACCCACTGCCCACAGCCTATAGTTTTCTTTTGCGTGATAGCCGTCAATGCCCATTTTTAGCTTAAGTTGTTCGAAACAGTTAATGGTTCGGCTATCCAATTGAATTTGTCTGTTTTTTTTAGATTTTAATACGTGGGTCCCATTCGAACCTGTCAATACGGTTGGCGGATTGCAGTTCGGGTCACTTTTGGATCAGCCCAATTTTTAGTTGGGCCTTAACGGGTTTGGATCAAGTTTGGGTTGACTAAATGAGTCAAGAATTATAAAAAAAATACTTTTCTCCGTTTTCTAATGTTGTTCTTAATTGGAATATTCCCTCTGATGAGTGAGAAATTTAATTAAGGTTTTTGAAAGATATGTTGAAGATAAAATCTATCTATGTTATATCTTGTTAGATTCGTCTTAATGTATATTTTCTTATCATATGGAATATTTTTTAAAATTCTTTATGATGCACATTAAGAGATATTAAGACTCGAAAATTGCTTTGAAAACCGTGTTAAAAGTAAATGAGAAGAACAAAAGAGAATAGAGGGAGTATTTTTCGTTAATTTTATTTCGAAAAATATATGTATAATTTTTATACATTTTAAAGAAAGTATTCTCTTATAAAAAGTTATTAATATACCTATTCTAAGGCTATGATAGAGAAATGTTGACTTAAAATATAAAAATTGATTAAAAATATAGAGAATCTCGATTAAAAATGATGACGTGTAAACGAAATGATGACGTGAAACTGAAAATGAGCCAAAACGGCCGGGTTTGACCCAGTTTTTTAAACTCCATCTGTAACACTCCGTCCCATCAGACCGCCGGTGACTACCCATGGAGACTATAGATTGGCCCCATAAACCAACACAAGTCCTTTCTGCGCACGTTGACCTCACTCGTGCCCACCCAGAAAAACTTTTCAGGAAGTCACCCATCCTAAAATTGCTCTCCACCAAGCACGCTTAAATGTGGAGTTCTTAGCAAATAGGCTCCCTAGAAAAGAAGATGCACCTTGTTGATATGAGTAGTCTATCAATTCTTTTTAAAGCTCAACCCGGGGTATCACACCCTCCATTTTCTTTCGTTTGTCCATTTTAACTTTGTTTACTTTAGGAGAGAGAATTTCAAAATTAAACTTTTGAAGTATATATTGAAGATAAAGTATTTTTATAGGAAATCTTGTTACATTTGTCTTGATATAAAGTTTTTTAATCCATAACACTTTTTTATGATGCGTACTTAGAGATATCGAGACTCAAAATTTATTTTGAAATACATGCAAAAGGTAACATAAACAAACAAAAAGAAACGAAGAGTAGTATTTTCAAATTACGAATCAAAATTTCGAATTATGACCCACTATTTTCCATTATTTGGTAGAGTATGAAAAAGTTTCATCTATTGCCTTTTTTTCACATTAGAGATGTCATCGGCATCGCAATGCAAAACTATGGTCGCAAAAACGATCACAGAACAGATTTTGCGGATTAATGTAAATGATTTCGGTCTATACACAACGGATTTTGAGTTAATATAAATGATTTCATAGTGCCAATATAATGATCACAACATACTAGAAAACCTTTTGATATTATTGCTTATTTTGCACTATGGATGTCATGCCACACTAAAAAACTAATCTTGCACTCCGTTTTGGGTTATCTACATAAGTAATTGACGAGGCGATTACGATGATGATAAAAGTAACACTTTAATATTGATGCGAATTCAAAAGGACAAAGAAAGTAAGGTAGAAGTTGTTATAGTGGTGTCAGGTGTATTAAAAGTTGTAAAAGAACCATACCTCATACTCCCTTATACATATGAGCTTACATTCTCCCTTTGTTCATATAAGAAAATTTTTAACCTAAGAACGGCCGTCCAGATAAGCCATATGATACACCAAAGCCTTGTCTAATTTTCTCTTTTGCATACTGATTAGAAGCATTATAGTTGATTGAACAAGTTCAAAACGAAGAGCTGATAGGATTTTTTTGATGTACTTTTTGTAAGTTTGTTCCTTCAAACAAAGGGTTAAGAATTAAGATAATAAATATTAGTAATTGCCATCAAATATTATCCTAAAGACATTGGTAATTTGTGATAACTCTTAGGGGGTGTTTGGTATGGGAAGAGAAAATGTAAGGGAAAGGGAATTAATAAAGAGGGGTAAGGGTAAAGGTAAGGGTTATGGTTATATGTTGTTTGGAATAACAATGTAAGGGAAACACTTGTTTACGTTTCCCTTACTTATTGTTTGGTTTGTCACATAAGTTGATTTTTTTGTAATAATCTGCAAAGGGCATTTTGTTCATTTTTGTACAAAAATTAACTTAAGCAAACATTAAATTGAACACCCCTAATCGTAGCAACACTTGTCATATACCAAACCCAATACATCATAAGAACTAAAACTACATTTGTTACTACCAATTGAAGTTGTTCTAGACTTCTTTTTCTCCGTAAGGATTGCATAATTCAGTCCATTTATGACAATTATTAGAAGCTGTACAGCAAAAGTTATAATCAAAAATCAAAATCAAACAAAAATTTTCCACTATAAAGTAATTATACATACAAGCATAATTATTGGATAAGGTCAATTAAATATAGCTGAAAAAAGATAGTTCAATAAATTGTTCCATTTGGAATTTCATCGAACAAAAAGAAAAATATTCAAAGAATCAAATAATGCTTGGAGGATAGAAATTCCAGCAATCAGTTATTAACGTGGATCATTTTTAAATTCCAGCTATATTTGTAAGTACTACAAGTCAATTTTTTGGATGTAAATCACAGAAGCAAAACTAAATCACAAAAGAATTTATGAAGGTTATTTCATAAATTCCATAAAAATTAGCAAAAGAGGATGTTGATGGAGGATCAATTGTTTCATAAATAACAGCAAAAGAGGATCTCAAAAACAGTACAAGTAATTATCATAAATAGTATCTAAATTAGAGGACGAATTATTTCATAAATTCCAGCAATTAATTATTCCAATAATTCACAAACAAGTTCTTGATAAACCCTAAAAATCTAATTTCATCTTTAAATACAAGGAAAACAAAACATAGAAGAACAAAATTTTCATGAAGAGAGAGAAAAAGAGTTGAAAAAACATACTATGTTGATGATGTTGTTAACGGAGGTCAAGACTTCAATTTACTGTTCACAAAGGTGATGAGCAAGCAAAGGAGAGGTGACAAGAAAGGGAATCTGTTTCTGTTTACAAATGAGTGGTAATAATATTAGGGTATCCATTACCCTTAAGAAAGGGATTGGATTAGCCCAATCATATACCAAACAAAAAATGTAGGGTAATGGTGTTGAATTCCCTTACTTGGTACTAAAAAGCCCGTACCAAACGCCCCCTTAGTGTCTTGAACAATCGCATAACATTAGAACTTTAGAAGGCATTAGACAATGAAATGTGCCTTAAATTTAAACTTGTATGACTTAGGACTTGTTCTCTTTGGCTTATTATTAGTTGGAATTAGTTGTGATTCAATCCTTTTAACTCTACTTCAGCTCAAGTAAGCTCAGTTCTTTTCTGATAAGTTTGTTGCAATCTAGTACTCCCTCTTATTCGGATCGAATGTTGCATTTGTTTTTTTGGCATTATTTATCGGTCACTCTAAGTTTGTGTTTTATTCTCAATCTATAAGTTAAAACATAGTCAAATGAGATTTTGTTTGATTCGCCTCGATGTAAATTTGCTTAATTTAACGTTTTATAATTTTAAACCAAGTACGATTAAAGATTAGTTTTATTCTAATAAGATATGTTCATTTCAGTTCTATTAAGTTGGTAAAAATGTCCTTAGACGGGTAAAAAGTTTCCTCCCTAAGAGAAAATATGCAAGTCATTAACCAGATAGCTTTTAAAGTTGATTATATCATGATATATTATTGTTTATGATCCAGAATTTGCCGATTGGACATGGGAAGAATTTCGAAGGCACAGATTGGGAGCTGCTCAAAACTGCTCTGCCACTTTCAAGGGCAGCCACAAGCTATCTCATGCTGTTGCCCCTGAAAAGGTATACACTTAATTGAAACTTTAAAATGTCCCATAAACTCAATATTTACATGCTTACCGTTGTAGCATAAATCATAGAATTAAATTGTCATCGTGACACTTTTCTTAAGAGTTTTTTTTTACTATAAACCTCTGGAGAAAAGGCATTAATCACCATATACAAACCATTTGACTTCTACCACATTGCAAACATATTGCTTTCTAATGATTCACCAACTTTTCTTGTTGTCATTTTCTTTCGTTATGTAAGGATGGAATCTCTTAATTTAGTCCTTGGTGTACTGATAGTTGAAAATTTGAAACTAAATAAATACTGAGTAGGTTTATCTGTTTAGAGGGTGCTAAAGAAAACAACACTTCTTGTGTGAGACCATCTCTCAAAGAGACGAACTTAAAACAAGAAGCCTACATTCTTATTTCTGTTTAATTTGTGTTAATTGAGCTATTTAGCCCATATATTTAATGCGTCTCTCGGAGAGACCGTCTCTAACAATAATTTGTGTAAAGAAAATTATATGAATTCAAGACTCATGATAGACTTTTTATTGTGAATTTGCAGAAAGATTGGAGAGATGAGGGCATAGTTAGCCCTGTCAAGAATCAAGGCCACTGTGGATCTTGCTGGACTTTCAGGTCAGCTATATACATACAGGAGTACTATCATTATATCAAACTCTAGGAAACAAATTGCTGAATTATCATATTCATAGCTGTGCTGTGTTTTAGGGCATTATTTTGGATAGCTTAGCCAAAAAAAACTTATTAATGGACTAAGCCACTAACTTGTAGCCCTGGCCAACGATAACAGAGCAATCGAACCAGAAACTTACATACTTTTTGTAGTGCAGTTAAGGTCAATTTGTTTTTTTTTTTTTATGAATTTTAGGATTTTTAGCAAAGATTTTTCATGTGTCTGCAGTACTACTGGAGCTTTGGAGGCAGCTTATGCACAAGCATTCAGGAAGAACATCTCTTTATCCGAACAGCAGCTTGTTGATTGTGCTCAAGCCTTTAACAATAATGGTTGCAATGGCGGTTTGCCTTCACAGGCTTTTGAATACATCAAATACAATGGAGGTCTGGATACTGAAGAGGCTTACCCATACACAGGAGTGGATGGTAAATGTAAATTCTCAGCCCAAAATGTTGGTGTTCAAGTCCTTGACTCCGTCAATATTACCCTCGTAAGTCATTCAAGTCCTTGTGGCTATATCGTTTTTGAATAACACAAATCATAGATTGGTATTATACGGACCATCTCTGATTATATTATCTTGGGGAGTCTAGAATAACTCATAATTTTGCTTTTTTATTTTTAGCTAATGCAGAAATGGTAATTTAGCAAATGAAATTATTGGTAAATGTTTCATGGATTTCTTGGCATGTGCTTAGGGAGCTGAAGATGAACTTAAGGATGCTGTGGCATTTGTTCGTCCTGTGAGCGTGGCATTTCAGGTTGTGGATGAATTCAAGTTGTACAAGGGGGGAGTTTACACCAGCACAACTTGTGGCAGCTCTTCCATGGTCAGTTTTCAGATCAATGCATAACACTGCAAAGTATATTCATATTATTTATGCTTCATTCAAAGGGATAAATTTATTGATAGTACACAGTACACACACTACCTTCTTTTGTGCTTGTAGACTGTATTTTCACTTTTTGGATACAAAAAAAACATGAACTTGTTTTAGGTTGATTAAAGTAATTTCTCTAAAAAATTGAATATTCTTAAAGAACAGAATGCATCGTTGAAAGTAGAGATGATATAGATCAACTTAAAACGCATCTGTGGTAGCATGATTGAACTCGGTGCTCGAAATCACATATAGGTATCATGTATATATTCATTATTCAATGATATATGCTTGTCTACTTGGTAGGATGTGAACCATGCTGTTCTTGCTGTTGGATATGGAGTGGAAAATGGAGTTCCATACTGGCTGATCAAAAACTCATGGGGAGCTGATTGGGGTGACAATGGATACTTCAAGATGGAGATGGGTAAAAACATGTGTGGTAAGTTCAGAAACTGGATCTTGGTTTTACATCGCATTGATCTCACTATTAAAAAATAAATCGAATTTATCAAACTGTGATCTATTTGATCATTTCCGTACTGTATCCCTTATCCCTCCTCTTAAGGATCAAAACATGAACGCACTTGATATGATGCAGGTGTTGCTACTTGTGCATCATACCCCATCGTGGCATGAACCTCCATGAAAGCGAAGCGAGAAATTTGACATGAGAAATGATTACGTGTATTGCATAAAAAATCAAGGACAAAGCTACAGCAGGCAGCAGCAGGACATCAGATTGACATACATAGTTATTGAATTATGGCTTATGGGGTCTTTCTTCTTTCAACTCTATTTTGTTGCATGAATCATGTGATAGTCGTCTGTCTGGTTTGAGAAAGGTTCAAGACATTAAGATTAATGGGATGTATCATATTGATGAATCCCAAAGAGCATAGGCATTATATTTAACTCATTTGAATGCATGTTAATAAAGTAAAGAAAAAACTCTATTGTATCGACATAAACAGTCTTCTATGATATACTCCCCTCGATATCGGGTTTGGCTCAGGCAGCATCCAGAAGATCAGATCAGAACAACTATCATATCACTTCAAATTTGGCCCCAATTTGCAGGGATCATGACCAAAAATAGAAATACACGCTTTCGTTCGAATATGTGTCAAGTCAAAATTTCTAGTTGAATACACAATAAGATAAACTAAACAACAAATTCATTGGTCTGCTATTACATTTCAAAATCCCAATATAATGGGGCTACATTGGTGGTTTCATTCAAGAACAGACAACCAAACACAGTGTTGAAGAAGTCATGACCCTTGATTTCGGCTCCCTCGGTAAGAACAGACTCCATGTCGTATTTGCATGCTCTTGTACAGTCAGGGCAATACGTTACCTGAAGAAAAACACCCCATCACAAACCTTACTAGTTCATCACAGTTCTGCTAAGAAAACGTATGCGTGCCACAGTTATCTATGAGCAATCTTCTTTGTTCAATTATAATAACAGGGTTCACTCACTGTTCATTACAATAAGAATTGCAATGGCTTGTAATGTAGAAAGTTTATGGAGAATTGAGAGAAGTGTTTGAAATGATTGGTAATATTAATCATAACATTACAATGTATTTATACTATAAAAGAAATACCTAAAATAATGCATAGAATAGAAGAGATACTAATAACAAAGATAACATGTAATAATATTATTGTCTATAAATAATTGCAATACAATATCAAAATATTCTCAAGTCAATATATTAATCAAGAGTTATCTTGATTGATTAGTTGATCTTATATATCTCTATCATTCCCCCTCAAGACGGACGACCAAGAGGGAAAGACCAATTTTGGAGAATCATAAGTAGCAACGACAACATGGACATAGTTGTAGGAGAAAGTTTGTCATGGCATGGACTCTTACAGAGGGTGCAGTGGTTGGTGGGGTGGCGATAAGGAGTTGCTACAAATGATGGTGGAGATGAAGGTCGAAGATTGAAGGTTAAATTGGAGTGTTTGAGAGTTTTATTCGAAATATAAAAAAAAAAGTTGACAATGAGGAATAAGTTTGTCATGTGGTTATAAAAATAATCAGAGTGATGCATTAAAAGCAGCATAATGGCATAATTTCTTCATCACAAAAGAAAACTGAAGATTTTTGGGTTTTTTTTTGGTTTCTTTACAGTTGTTCAACTCAAGAGTTGAGGGTTTGAGTATAAAAGAGTTTAAACTGGTAAGAAAGAAAAATAAAGAGTTTTAGGAAAAAGGAATACATGTGGTTTTAGTGCTTACTGCTTAGTGCTTACACCTTACTCAATACTAGTAGCAATGTTGACACTACCACCAACTCAACTAAATTGATGATTCAATAGATATTCTACACATCTTAAGTCTAATTTATTGTTCTTATGGTTCACTTCCATTAGTTGTTTCTTGCTAAGGAAAAGGACAATATTGGCAATTGAGAAAGAATTCTCTAGAAGCAATATTTTGGTTTTGCTATTTTAATTATTATTACTTTGTTATTTCTTGCTAAGGAAGCCAACCCATTTCGTGTACAAGTAAGAGGAGAGGAAGAAGAGGATTATGCTTTTTCGTATTGACAAAAGAGTTTACGCATTATGGAGCGCTGCGCTCACTTGAATAGCTCACTTATATGGGATCTTTGCCCATTCATCTAATATAATATTACAGTTTTTCCTCATTAATCTCCTACATTCTTGTTCATTTTACATGGCTTTTCTAAGAACTCATTATCATTAGTTACCACAAGCTCAAGTCCCACAAGTACAGACACCCATAAATTATCCCACCACCACGATTAACACCCCCAATATTACACATAATTTCTTCCATTCAAAGGATTAGCAATTCAACTGATGTGTGTTATGCGGTTCTGAAATATTCAACTAGTTTTTGTCATTTCTTCGCATCACACAATCTATTCAAGCACCAACCATAGTGCAAAATACTGGACACAGTTGCAGTAACGGTCAAAAACCAATTTCGTGGTCAATGCAGATGCTTTTGGGATCATTGTAGCCTATATCTTGGTCAAGATAACCTCAACAACTTTTGCATCGAGGCCGCAATGTGATGATGCAGTCGATATTTTGCACTTTGGACCCAACTAATAACTTCTCAGATTAGTATATTATTGTGAAATGTTGAAGGAGTACATGTGTGGGGCACTTAAAACTTCAAAGTCATTTTTTCAATTACATTATTAGATGAAAACAGAAAATAATCAGCTACCCTTACTCTACTTACCTCCAATAGCTTAGGACTGAAAGAAGCATCAAGCATGACATCTATTCCATAAATTGCCCTGGATTTTGGATTATGCATCTCTGGATATACAGCAACTGCTGCCTCAAAGACAGATCGGATCATAGATCTAATTCTTTCATGGACAATCGACCATTTAACTGTGATGATGGGTTTCGTGATGATAAAGTTAGTTCAATACCCAAGATATATTCAAATACTTTGAGATATGCCTTAGAGAAAAGGCACAGTATGTATTTCATTTGGAAGAAACCACTAACCTTGGTGCTCTTGCTCAAACTCTCGCACGAAATCTTGTGTTTGTACATGATTCAGAATCCCACGATAGTTCTGATTGATTACACGACAGATGAGAGTTTCCCAAGGGCAAAAATATAGAATAATTAAGTTCACAGATCATTGCATTCAAATGTCGGGAAGCGGAGTCACATCAAAACTGAATCATGTGCTCCAGTGATGACAAAAGAATCTGATTAGATCTCAAACAAACAAAAAAAGGTTTCTTTACAGAACTTACCATAACTGTAAAATGAGTCTCATACTCGTATAAGCTTCGTCTATCCAAAGAATATTCATTATTTGCCAGCCTTACCTGGGAGAAGTCAAGACATACTGAGATTATGCAGAACAGAAAAGTGTCTCCATATTGCCATGGCATGAATCAAACTTTTTTTTAAAAAAATTGTCACAAGAAATCCAATAATACCAGGGAACATACCCAGAAGACATCAGCAAGGAATATTTCCAAAGGATTCATACTGCGAACAAGAACAATGTAACGAAGATCAAACTTCTTCCCTTTGAACAACGCTGGATGTTCAATATACTTCTGACATATCTTTGGACCAGTCTCCATCAGACGAATAATTGCAGATAAATTACTGGTGATTGTTGTATCCATACTACGTGCCATATTCCAAGGTTTCAGGATCCACAAGTTGTCAAGCCCTTCTTGCTCACGTACATAGTAATCTCCAATTAGCTCCGCCAAATGTTTTTCTAGATCATATGTAGGCTGCAGCCATTCAGGATTTCCATGTGCCTGCAATTGACCAAATATATTACTTTGAGATCCTAAAAGACTTGAGACTTGAGACTGCAATTGACCAAAGGATTAGACCAAATATACATGATGGTTCACTTAAAGAACTTGAGACTGCAATTGACCAAAGGATTAGACAAAAGAATCTTGAAGGGATGAAAAAAAATTATACTTCAGAACAAAATCATTCAGAATATATTACTTTGAGATCCTAAAAACAAGGGAAATGCTCGACCTCTTGAATAGTTTTAGCTAAATGATGTTTCATGACCAGACAAGCTTCATGTGGAAATTGGTTTATGTATTGATCATCTCTTATCCCAACAGCCTTTTTAGTCTCCTCATCAACCTGCATGCTGGTCCAAATAATATCTGCCTCCTTAGGTTCGCTAGCTGCATGTTACAAAAGTTTAACAGGATGGAGTCACGATTTGAAAACAGATAAAATTGAGCAGAGCAAGAAACAAAAAAAACCAGGAAGTAGATATATTTATCAAATCAATCTTCAATCAAAACAAATCATTTAAAATCTTAACGGCCCATTTAGGAGGTGGTAATAAATGGTGGTAATGGGAATAAAAATTAGTGTAGTTTTGGTTGAAAAATCTCTTGGCTACTTTAGTGGCCATGCTTGTCCAACTTCCACTATCTCGTTTTCTTCATAAAATTCATTCTAATGCATTACCATTGGAACATGTGGTATTCGGTGGTAATGGAAATTTGTAAACAAAAAAGCTTTTTTTGTGATCAAAATTTCATCCCCATGGGAATGAAATGGAACTTCTGACGAAATTTTACACTATAAACCATTCTCATTTCCACCATTTAGTAACACTAACCAAACGGGCTGCAAATGTAAATGATTCAGCCTTAGAACTAGTTGACGTAAATTGAAGATACAAACAATACAAAAGGTCCCACAGAGATGTAAATGCGAGCAAAAGAAGAAAGCTTCAAAATCTATTATTGGAAACACCATGCTGACTGCTCTAAAAATTTGCTGAAATTCTAACTTCTAAGTGCTTTGAACGATTAACCATGAAAATAAGAAACCAACAACAGCATCAGAGCGACATTAATGGATGAAAACTCTACATTCTATACATCTCAAAACATTTGAATTCAGGAAAATCAAAATGAACGCAGATGAAGATACTATCAAAGACTATGTGTACTGTAGGAACAAAGGGTTCAATAATGCACCATAATTGAAGGACAAAATAAATGGAGAAAGAGCGACATACTGATTACAAATTCAGGGCGAGTGAGAAACGCCTGTACATAGGGCATATCTGTATAAACTCGTAAAGGCTTTTGATTGCAAACCAGACTTGACAACTCCGGTGATCCCACAGAAGTACATCTTTTTGATTGCAACTTCTGAAGATATCTCTCGTATCCCTGGACAAAAGCACAGAAATGTTCAGAAAATTAACAATATACAACATATGTCATATATATAAAGTTGTCCTACTGAAGCATACTTTGATAAAATAATTGTTTGGCGTATGAAACCAAGCGGTCAGTCTGGCAGATCGTTGTTTATCCTCTCCTATACCAAACAAAAAGTCACGTGTGCACCCATCTCCTTTCCGAATATCTTGGGTTGGCCACAAAATAGAGAAGCTGAAAATTGAGAATTGAATTAGAAACATGGCTACTAAAACCAATCTATGAAGGAATCAAATTTTTTTTCAGGTCCATTTCATGTGTTTCTGCACAACTCGTGAACAAGATTCACTGAACCTTTCAAAGAGCAAGGTAATAGCGACAATTAAGATAAGTCACAATAATGGGAAACCATAATAGAGATTTGTTAGAAGATAACCTGACAGCTGAAGATAGATTCCCGTCACGCATATACAGAAAAGGTGCTATCTGGAAATTTGGCTCATCACTGTGTCGCAAAGCTGAACCCAGCTCATCCATCACATACCTGTAAAACCAAGTCAGCAACAAATGTTATTAATAGAGCTCATGAGAAGTTATGTCAAGATAAGAACAAATTTTGTAGATTTAATATAACCTTATTCATCAACGATTTCACAAAAAGCCAGGAATGATAGATTTTTCTTTGCCTTCCAGTTTCGCTACTCACTAGCTTAGACTCCATCCATTAATCTTGGTTGTAAGTCTTGTAGCAGTTTGACATTTGAACTATTCGTGCACTAAATTTGACCTAATTCTTTAACTATTACACACAAAATTGTTTTTATGTTAACCGACAATCAAAATGTTACTGAATCTGACCTGTATTCAATAGAGTACATGAAAGCGTATGACAAGAAAAGAACAAATTCAGGAGAATATATATATATTCTTATCCATCAGTGGTTCCACATAAATTGATGACGGATGGATTTTTCTTTGCCTGCCGATTTTGCAACTCATTAGCTTATAAGCCCTATATTTTTGTTAGTTGTACCAGTTTGAATTTTGCACTATTCTTGCACTAAGTTTGACCTTAATTTTTTTGTTACACATAAAATGTTACCATGTAAACCTAAATCAAAAGCGTTAATGGAATTGTTGCACGTTGTATTTCCTATTTTCTAAATATCAGTATTATTTACTTTCATGAAGGCAACTAAAGAAATCAAGTAGCCTCAATATTGAGTATTGGATAGTGTGCAAATGAAATTCCAACATTGTAATATCCAGCATCGAATTTTTTTTATATTCAAAATAGACAGCTACAAGACACCAGAGTTGTAATAAAATAGAAAGAAACAAAATAATGAAGACGTGGTAGAAGTGACCTACCATACAGAGGTTTCATCGATCTTTTCCTCATCAGCAAGTCTGTAAGTCATCAAATACAGCCACATAGCATTGAGTACACGATCTGCAAGGGATTCATCAGGACTCCACTCTGGAAGACGTGGCCGCAATGCTGAGTCAACCACATGCTTCTCACTCTCAAGGATTTTAGTTGCTTTTACACCATTAAGCAAAACAAGATTAGAAAGAGATTTAAGAATCTCTATTGCACTTTCACCAAGGGGGCCTGGTATATCAACCTGTAAATTATATTTAACTTCCATCACATTCAAGAATCTTTTACAGAATCAATGTAGCCAACAAAAAATTATATGAGAAGTTAAAATACCTCCAGAGAATTCAGTGAATGAAATTTCTTTAAGATTTGCAGCAACTCGTGAGCAGCATTTTCATCCATTGGATTTCCGCGAAGATTTAGGTGTGAAAGATGTGGTAATTTGACAGGTGAAAATGCCTGAGCATCGGAATATATTAGGTACTTAAAAAAAATTGTAAAAGTTGTGTACACCAGTAGTCAAAGCCAGTTGGCCATAAAGATTGTGGATGCATCCATTAGAGAATAAACATACAATAGAAAATAAAATAAACGAAGAAATAAAAAGCACCTCATTGTTTAGATTGTGGATGCATCTATTTGAAAGGTCGAGAGAGGTAATGCTCTGCAGTTGCTGATCACCATCAACGCCAGGGCTATCCTTATCATATATTCCTCCACAGAATCCCAATGCCCATTCACTATATTTAAGTGTAAAACAAGAATTGAAAATCTCTAGTTTTGGGAATGCCTGAAGCACAGCTTCCGTCATGTTACTCGCACTGGAACACCAAATCTCAGATTAGGTGAAAACATAACAATGGAAAGAGCTCCAAGAATGCATTGATCTGATAATTCGACTCCCTCAGATAAAAAGCAAGTGTTCCTTTTAGAGTCATTGGGACATCTTTATTACTGCACTACAATACAACAATACAAATCCTGTCTGAAATATTGAAAATCATCCAGCTTTATCCTAAATGTTTAACATTTTAAAAAAAAAAACTATAAACAGTAGTGAATTTTATCAATTTCTAATTCTAACATACTTCAAAAAGGTGTTATTGGTTGATAATCGTACACTCCATCTAAATTTGCTACATTTTCGAACTTTGGTCTGTTTATTTTGCTACATTTCCTTATAGAAATGTCCCCAACAGTTTTACTATTTCTCATCCACACAATTTTCTCTCTTTTAGTATCATCTACACAATTCAATTTTTTACTTATTCTCCCAACAATCAAACTACCAATTAATCTTTTGGGCTAGTACTTTGGTAGCAAACTCAGAGGAGTAAATACCAAGACACACTAATTTCAACCTTAACAATGTTGCATTACACAAATCTCACTTGTTGGTTACTGCATAGACAAGCTAAGAGGGACCCAAAAAACAACAATAATGTTCATCCACAGGGAGCAATATACAAACTCACTTCTCAAGAATAGGGTTATCATTTAACCAGAGGGCACGTAGGTCTTTCAGTTTCGAGAGTTCTTCCAGAACAGTCTCTAACTGCTTTATCTTGTTCCCAAGTAGGCTAAGAGCAAATAGATTCTGGAACGACAACAAAGGCAGCTTTATTAGAATTTTATAAAAAAAAATATATACAACAGTAAATCAAATGATACATAACCCTAAATATAGAGACAGAAATGGAAGCACGACCGGACATCTAGAAGGTAGAGCCAAATCTAGAAGCTTGGCATCATCTATATCAAGCTCTTCAAGTTCCAGCCACTTTACTTCGTCACAACCCATTTCTCTTGATCTACAAATTTCACTTTCAACTATTGCTTCCGGAGTCGGTTTTCTATTATTATCAATTAAATCATCAGTGCTATCTTCATCTTGTTCATGGCAATCACCATCGACACACATCAAAGAAGCCATTCTCTCAACCAAACCTGGTACTTCATCAAGCTACGACAATCACAAAAGTATAAAATTAGAAACCAAGGTAAAAAAAAATTCAAATGACACTAAAACTACACATCCCATCTTCATTCAAATTTAGATAATAAATGAAATAAAACTTGCCTTCTAAAGGCAACAGTAGTGTTCTTTCCTGTTTAAGGTTTGGTTCAAAACATTAAGAATACTTCATGGAATAGGTACTATGTAGGGATGGCAACGGGTCGGATCTGGACTGGATCCAGGTTGACCCGAATCCAAATCCGTTTTCAAGAGCAGGACCTAGATCTGGATTTGTGGATACTGCGGATCTTATTTTTTGTATTTTTGGATCGTGTTGAGATTGCCATAAAGCTATATTCATTGACTAATGATAATAATATATATAATTTCACAATGAATCACCCAAAAAAATATTATACAACTTAAAATTGTCTTGAAAATACCCGACGAACACATTAAAGTTGGAGGAGAGGGCCGTGAGGTAAGGCGTGCTGCTGTGGGCAGTTGGATATTTGGTTCATATCATTAAGATACAGAATATAAGTAGGAAAGTAAGGGAGAGTAAGCAAGCCCAAATAAGAATATAAGGGATTGTAATTTGTAATTTGTATCACATAAAAATCACTTGGGCTTTTAAATAGCCCAAATGAGTTTGTAAACCCAGAATATTTAATATATATAAAATTAAAAATGGGTTCTCTGAATCCACAGTTCCGGATATTTTTCTGAGATCCGGATCCAGACCCGTGAAATTTTAATGGATCATAAGGGCCAATTTTCTAGGACCCAGATCTGTGAAAACGGATACGGATCCACATATCCGGGTCGGGTCCAATACCCATTGCCATCCCTAACTATGTTCTCTACAAAATATATCTAAAACCCTGTTTAGGTAGGAGCCATGTAATGGTATTGGGGTAATGGAATTATCTTATTAGACCTATCCAAAAGAATCATCAACATCCAAAGAATTACCTCAGAATATCAGAGCTAATTTTCTTATCAATGGGAATCTAATTACTTGCTATCAAATGAGCATGAAACTTGAGCTGCTTGCATATTTACTGATTATCAGTTACACCTCTTTCACAGGTTTTTATAAATTATTTGAAACTCTAAATCGGTTCGTACAGAGTTCAATACTTTGTGATAATTCAGAGATTGAACAGATTTTAACAATGTTACTCAAGTAATGAATTTCGACAAGTCCACTAATGAAACTTACATGTTAAGCTTCTCATGCTTATTGCTTGCCAATAACATACACAACACAATTGATTGGAAGTTTGAAAACTAGTACAACACCTAAGCTTAACATCAGCAAGCCCTTTTGAGATTGTTAATATCTTCTCACGAGAATACTAAGCTAGCCAAGAGGAGTTTGAAATTCAAAAGAGATTGAAAACGAAAGACTGGATAAAGATAAGATAGGCATGATTAATGTAATCTAAGAGTGGCCATTTATTACATCATTCTACGTAATTTATGGTGATTTTGGTACTTTTATGTAATGTCTTGTATTGGAGATTCATTTTTGTATGTGAGTGATTATGATACTTTATGATCCGATTGTGTATCATTATGTTTGAGTGCTTATGTTTGGAAGTCAAGACAATAGGTGATTAAGATAGATAGCAAGTTCAAGCTAGAAATTTTCCTATTCTGACTAGGCGCGAGTTCTATGTTGGTTTCTTTCATGGATTTTTGACCTAAATCTAACCATTTTAACACCATACCAGGCCAGTTTTGTTCCGGTCGTTAACGGACACCACTACTAGTTAGTCATTGTTTAATTACTTTCTTATGAACAACCCCTACCCACTATTATTTTAGATCTAAGAGAATTAGGTTAATAACTTTGATGAGCCGATATGATTTAAGCCAACTTAAGCACCCTTGCAAAATTCTGGGAACTAAGCTCATACATTTTGATATGCACCTTCCACCATATTGCAAACTTTTTTCACCCTCAAAGGAACTTTTCTTTGAAACCCAAAACTCAATTTCTTACTAATATTTTCAACAAACCCACTATGAATGTTACTATCAAATTGAAGAAAATTAGCCAATATTCCACATAAATTCAGTGAAGGGTGAACAGTCAGAATTAAAAGTAACTAATTTCCATTCATTCCAAACAAACACTACCTAATTAAACCTCATCTTCTTCACATAATTTCACAAAAACCCAAATTCAAATGTAGAAAATCAAAAGTAGTGTAAAAATCCAGCTTTTTTGGAACAGAAGCAGCCCGTTTCCATTATTTTGATACAAAAATAAACCACTTAACATGATTCAAATATAACCCAAATTTTAAAAATAAAGAAAAAAAGAAAAAAGACCTGTTTTGGAGCATCAGGGAGGCGAAATGTCCAAGCATGATCAACAAGGAAGACATTGGAGTGTTTGGGCATGTAATCAGAAGTGAAAACGAGTCTTCTTTGTAAACCATCTTCACAAAGTTCAATTTGGAAGAACTCACCACCATCGAATGTTTCAGATGAGAGTTTACGAAAGAGTTGTGGGTAAAGTGATTGGGGCAACCCAGTTGCGGTTAATAATAGGCCATGAACCTTCAAAAATTCATCGTAGCTCTTTATTTCTACCATTTTTTGGGTTTGAGTTTCTTTGACAATGAAGTTTGCTGTTAATTCCGGCGCCACTTCAGTGAAGAAATAAATGAATTCGAGTGTTCCAGAGTTCAAAGAAGCTCGTTTTACGCGAACGGGTGCCCAAGACCCGCCCCGTTTGTTGATTCATTACCTTGTCTAAAAATTAACATTAATAATCGGTCTTCTTACAGAGAAAGTCTAGTATGAACTTGGTCCACACTATTAATGTGGATTTTTCCATTCACTTTGGAGTATGTAATGAAAAGTAAAGAAAATAGAAATAAAAATCTTAAAACTTGGTCTACGCTATTTTAGTGTGGACCAAGTCCACACAAGAGGTTGTCTTTTGTGAAATTTTCACTTTTTATTTAATAATTCAATAATTTTTCGTAGATTCCTTAATACTTGTTTATTTGTTATTATACATTACTTTTATTTAAAAAACAATAGTATAGATAAAAAAAATAAAAATAAAAATAAATAAAAAAAATCCCTTTCACATGATTTTAGTTGTTTTATAAATAATGAGTTGAATGGTTAAGCTATTCAATACTTCGTGTTTAGTGGGATAACCTATTAAAATCAACTATTTTTGAACAACTTGTGTTTATAATTAGTTGATCAAGCTAGTTAATAAAATTAATTAATCTAATCGATCACTCCTTTCAGCTATATGTTTGCCAAACAAGACTAATGGGTGTTTAATAAATACGTTTAGATCATTTTTTGGTTGAGTTTTATCATAAAAAGCAAAAAAAATATAATTGATAAATGAGTTTTCATTGGGCTTAATTTTTAAAGCCTATTGACTTATTAATCCACTTTAATTCTAATGATAAACATCCAAAAATTGTAATACTCATTTGATTGAAAATCGAATTTAGTTATATCTCCCAAAAACCCATTATCATATTAGTTCTAGTGTTTTCCCCTTGAGTTCAAACAACGCCTCCCACTTCTCTGCTTCTCGTCCACTCGGTGGGCTACGTTTTTTCCACAGACGGCATTAGAACATACAGTCAGACTATGGTGAATGGTCTCTCTAATCCTCTTTACGAATAAATGAATTTTAGTTTTAGTTTCCCTCAAATTAGTGCTCAACTGTTCACAGGTGACAACCTATATCATAATTTACCCAAATTGTTAAAAGGTGCATTATTTTTCTTTATTTTGTTGTTTTTTGAATTTTTTTTCAATTTATAAATGGGTTCTTCAAATTGTTGATTATGCTCCATCTATCATAGTGTGATTTAGTGAAAAATGGATCCAAATTCGAGTGTTACTACCGAAGAACCTGCTTCCTGGGATGAGCTGTACAACATAGACTTGGTGCCCTCCGAATTGTTTCTTAAATTTCGCAAAGAAGTTGAAGGTTTTAGACTTGGAGTTAATTTAGAGGTATTTTACCCTTTTATTTGGTCCTTAAATCTACTTAATTTATGTGTAAATCTTAACTATTTATCAATCAAACTTAATCAAGCTCATATACTAGTACATTGTATGGTATTGTTTATTGAATTGCTGTGATTTTTTCTTGAGTAGAGTGCTTTTGTTTTGGGGTTAATGGATTGAAGGGTCTTAAACTAAACCTGTATAAAGCTGCTAATTGTTGTGACCCAAATGGTAGGGATTTGTTTGGCATCTTTGCATTTTGCTATAATTCACAGGGTGTTTGGTTACTGCTATTAAGCGATGGTAATGGGAATGCATTTTAATTTTAATTTTTGTGAATTATGTTATGTGATTCCCATGTAGTGGCTCGAACATGTGTTTTTCCTCGAAATTTTCATTACCATCAGATAACGTCCTTTTCAGCATGGCAACATATGAGAATGGATTTTGTGTAGAAAATCGATTATTAGAGTAGGACAAACATGATATAAACCTTATTAATTAGTCCGTTTTCTAGCAAAATTACAATAACTTTTCATTACCGTCAAAGTAATTTTGTGTTTCATGATATAATGTTGAATAAAGATATGTTCTACGATTGATATTGGGTTATGTTCTTAGATTGTTGATCAACTATGTGGTTTTTGATTTTCGAGCTGAATGTTTCATGTTTGTTCTTTGTATGCATCAATTTTCAAACTTCTTCTTTTATGTTGGCTCTTCATGAAGTGATCATCCTGAATTGCAATTTCATTACAAAGGCGGTCGTTGTTGTTCTGTTCTTAGAATATAATTTTAGTGTTCATGCTGCAGCCTGCAAATGTCAATATGTCATGTTGGATAGTAATTCAGATATCAAGTTGAGTATGCATACAAGTTTGGATCATATGTTGAAATTGTAGAGAGTAGTAAAATTTAGTTTGTGTCGACGACCTATGTTACTTGGACTCGGGTACTGATATCGGATATTGGTACGTGTCCAAGTGTCGGATACGCCTAAATGTTCAATTTTATGCCTAATTGAAGTGTCTAAGTGCCATACCAATGTCCGAGTTCTGAGCATCAAGGATCGGACATGGGTATGTGAAGCAAATTAAGAATCTGAGTAACATAGTTGACGACCACTAAATCTGATCTATTGGTTCATGTAGGCATGTTGATGTAGCCAACCCAAAACTTTTGGATTCAAGCTTTGACACTGTTGTAGAGAGTAGAATTTAGACTGTTCAAGGCTAATAGCAGTTATGGGCCGATTGGCCCAACACTTGGATTTTCGGTTTGTGTGTTTCATGATTGAATTTGATTACCTTAGCGAATCTCATAGATTGCTTTAGGTTTTTAGTGTTTAGTGGATTAGAACTAAGGATATAAAATTGTAATACTCTACATCTAAAACTGTACTTTCCTAATGTGGTGACATTTTGATGCAGTTCTATAATTCACCGATCAATGAATTCCAGACAAAGCTGGTACTAAAGCCTTTGTCAACGGAGAGAAGATGGAAATTTATATATGAGCCCATTCATCAGGATGTGCGTGTGCTTTCTAAGAAGATTCCTTTAACTAAATTTCTCAATCTGCAGGTCTCATTTTCACTCTCTTAACCTTATTTTGATTGCTATTAACTGCAATTGAACATAGTATGTCTTATGTTCTAAACTTCATAGCCTGTGGTCCTTGGTTTCCTATATTAATCCAACCAAAAGCTTAAACCTATAGTCTTTAATACTCTTCAAGCTCGAAATAAAGTGTGGATGAGATTCAAACCCGTAACGTTTTATGGCATCTGATACATGCCAAGGAACCAACTCAACCAAAAGTTTGTGCTTGATTTTCCTTTTTATTTGATATGATTGAAATGCTATCAGAAATTTCAAGACCGTGAAATACGCAGGTTGGCATAGGTCATAGCTTTTCGTTAGGTGCCACCGGATGGAAATGGAAGCTTACCTCATGTTTGGGGGGAGATGGCATCTCTCGAATTCGGAACAAGACATCAGTTGGACTTTGTGATGGTGTGGATTTACGGTTTGGCTGGAGGGCTGATTATATTCTTCCCGAAATTACAGGGTTAGTTTAATAATTTTCTTTACTTCATTACTAAATGGGGTCAATAACATTGAACTATTGCTCATTTTTGAGAATCCCCTTTCCTTTTGCGGTTGATCTCCTTGTTTCACGGTCGCTTAATTATCCATTTACATTTATAGGGCCTTAGGCACAGGTGAACCATTATTCAATATGAATTCAGGCCGTCTGCAAGCCTCTTTAGACAGAGTTGAAGCTATTTTCACACACAAAAACGACGAATAACACTTCCACCAGCGAAACGAATGGCAGCTTGATGATCCATATTATGGTTGTACAGCTCGGTTTTCCTTCTTCACGTTGTATTTGATTTTCGTGTTGTTTGGAAAACAATTAATTAAAAACTTCCAAAAATATGCTGGATCTTATCATTTACAGTTTGTTTCAGTTCAACTCCGTCACAGTTTTGGCGTAACATTTAAAATGATCTAGTATATCATAGATCCCATGTCGCATTTGCTTTAGCCTTTCTGGAGGATTCGATAGTCCACCGGCCTCCATTTTCTGCAAAGTTCAAGACGTTTCTCAGTGGAGTAAGTACTCTTATTAAGCATCTAAAGAATTTTCACAAATTTTCTTTTGGGATGATTATTATCTCCATATCTGGTAGAAGTTTTCATGCTTTGTCTTCAGCAAAGATGTGGTAGCATAAAAATTGATGGTTGTCTTGTCTATCCTTATCTTTTTATGTGTATGTTTTAATTTTGAGGTTATTAGCTTAAATTGCAGTCACTATTCTACACCTTGCTTTGAACCTTTCTCTTTTGTATTTTCCAACCACTTCTATCAACAATAATCGGCTTTTGTTTATTTGTTAGCTCTCAAGTATACATGGCTTGTTTGGTTATTGGTATTAAATGGTATTAATGTTAATGAAAATTTAATGTATTCTAGTTAAGAAATCTACTCAATCCTTTGTGTTCCTTCACATGATTCACTTTTTTCTAATAGCAATTGAAAAGAAAGTATTAATTGATGATGAAAAATTGTGAAGGAAAACCTCATGATTGAGGATGAAATCTTATTATTATGGGAATTGCAAATATATTTTATCAAATTGGAGACTAGAATTCATTCGCATTACCACAATATGACCTACTCATAACCAAACACCATAGCCATAGGCTATGTTTCGACATTATTTAACGAGGGAAGGGAATGAGTGAAGGAAATGAGGATATGTTTTCTTTTCAAATCTTTCGTACGAAAAATTAAATTTATGAAAAGCAAAGGACTCGTTCCCTCAAGTTTCCTTTTCTTCATTTCTCTTCCTGCTTCCTATACTATCGAATTGAAGAAATCTTATTCGTTTTGTCTTTTATTTTCCTCCATTCACTTTCTTTCGTTTTCTTCCCATTCAAACATTGAAATAGACAACAGAAATTTGTGAAGGTTATTCTAGTAAATTTGTTTCTTTAATCATGGAGTTGGTTTGCAAGGGAGGAGTTCTAGGTTGCAGAATAGGGGATGAGAGGTTGGTTTTTTAGTTTCCTTTATTTTTTGGTTTTTAATTTTTGATTTTTTAATTTAAATTAGGGGATGAGAGGTTGAGTTTTTAGTTTATTTGCTAGCTTTAAAAATTTTTTAGATTTTTCAAGTTAAATTACTCTTCTGGCAAAGCCATTTAGAATAATAAATTGGATATAATGAATTAAAATAGTGAGATATTTTAAAATTATGAATGTTGAGAGTAAAATAGTGTGTCATATTCAAAAAATATATAAGGCAAATTCATAGAGACACGAAAATGAAAAGTTAGACAAATTAGATAATATAGTGAAGGTATTAGATCACGAATTAAGATTCAAATTAAGATCAATATCTTAAATTTTTAGTGTTAAATAAGTAATTAACTGATAATCAAATGACAATTAAAAACATAATTTTAAAATTTGAAAATTAATTTAGGACGAAAAAATATTGGCTTATAATAAACCAAAGTGAGAAGCTTTTAATTAAGTTTTCAAAATTCCAAACTCAAAGGCTATGCCCCACTTGAAACAAAAAAGCGAGGGAATGAACGTTACACAACCGTTACAATAATCAACGGCAAACAATCCTCCCCTCTTAAGTCATACTATTATAAAACCATTCCCATCTTCATCCTCTCCATCACCAAACCCAAATACTCTTTGAAACAAGAAAATAAAATGGCAGCATCAAATTCTAAATTAAGAAACTCATTTTCCTTTCCAAACCTTCTACTTTCATGCATAAACTTGATCCTCTTCATACTTTCATTAGCATCACTTATCCCCATAATTCTCCTTAAAACACCTCCAACTTCCTTAGGCTTTGCTCTTCTAATCTCCTCGTTAGTCTCAATAATCTCTTCCTTGATCGGCTTTTACCCTCGTCTCACTCATTTCTGCTTTATGATTTACGTCTCTTTCATCCTCGCTTCCCTTTCAAGCCAAATCCTTAGCTTCCTCGCCCTCTTTATAAAGGAGAAAACGAGCCTTTCGATGCTCATTTCATCGAGAGACCCGAGGGAGGCGAAGGTGTTGGTTAGGTTGGAATGTGGGATATTGATGGCTATGTTTATGTTGCAAGTCATGGTTTTGGTGTTAACATGTGCTATTCACAGGTGTTCCGTTAGGGAGTATGAAGAATTAGAAGTCGAAAGGGAAAAAACGACAAGGAAGCAGAGTACGAGTGAGGAGGAAACTATGGTTAAGGTGGCTAACATTTCTCAAGTTTAGAATTTAGTTTAAGACTAATTCATACCGTAAGATTTTGAATTCGATTCTCATTATGTTTTTGTTTGTATTTAAGTTGTGTTTGTATTACTTGCTAGTAATATATGTCCTGTAATTGCTTGGATGTGCTGTCACCTTAAAATAGAAAAATACATTTATAACCATCTTCAAAGTTCAAAGCATTAAGAAAACGAGCAACATACAACCAGTCGTTCCAGTTTAATAATTAAGTGATAATCTACCAAGTGGAAGTTGGTAGTACCCTCTGCCAAAAAAAAGAGGACAATGAGGGATCTTTACACATTAGCGACAAAATTTACATAAGAATGGAATTTGATCAACATCTTGCAAATGGAATGTAATACCATCACCTTCCCTTTGTTGCTTCTTTCAAAATATTAAGTTTCCGTAACGAAAATCAATGAATTAGAATTGACAAACCAAGAATCAAGAGGGGAAATCATCAGAATAATGCAAGGGTCCTTGTAAAGAATCTGGCCTCTTGATATGGTCTAGAATTGGAGTCAGCTTCAATCCAATAATTTGTAGATATGGGTTTGAGTGCCCTTCCACAAAAACACTAGTTACCTGTACAAACACCAAACACGTCATTCATGTACTACCCAACAATAATACATCAACTAATCTCCAAATAAGTTAAGAATTGAGCATCATCGCATGACTGTTGAAATGTTTTATAGTGTCACATAACATACTATGCACATAACACATTTATGTACTCCAAAAAAAGAAAAATTCAAGGCTAAGGTGTTCCCAGTAGGATATAAGAGTCCCAAAAGTCGGATTAAGATATGGACCTTGGTTTAAATAATTACAAAGATATCTTCAGAAGTAAGAGTTTAACCATAAGGTGTTTGAAAACTAAAACTATATAATTTGCATCTCCAATAAATTTACCTGAAAAGATATTTAATCCGGTACCAGATTCGGAAACAAGAAATGTTAATTTTAGAGTTTTGAAAATGTAGGAAACGTATGTGCAATTAAATTTTACAACATAAAATTAGAATGAATGTAAAAGGTAAGAAAAGAAAATGACTAAAATGAAAAGAAAAAGAAAAAAAGAAAAGAAAAGGGCTTTAATGTTAATAATCATTGTATGTTTTGGGGGGCTTGAAAAAATTGATTTTGAGAATGTAGGTTCAGAAATATTTCACAGATTCTGAAACAAGATTCGATGGGAAGTTTCCGGATCTGATAACTATGTTTCAGACAGAGTTAAAGATTTATATTTGCTTTTACAGTTTTAAATTTATGTGAAGTTGCAAGTGGTGTTTACCATCAAGGGTCATTTAAAAGCACTTAGACGCAAGGCCGAATATATACAACCCCTCAAACCCCACCTAAGCACAAGCTAATAAACTTTTACCCTTACTGTTACCTATATCCAGAAACTTAACAAGAATATCAAATTTGGCATACCAAAAGGGCAGAACTAACAATTCAGAAGCATAGTTGATCCATTTTGCAATTGTCCTATTCTATCAGAGTGCAGAGAAATACGAAAGTACTTCAAAAGACACTGATCTCATGTAAACCAGTCACCAGAGCCTTGTGTTTGAATAATTTCTAACTACTAGATATTGATACGTCCAAACACACAATAAACACATGCAATGATGCAAACATCCAAAACCCAAATGGCAAATCATTTATGAACCAATGGTCACGAAAACCATGTCGCCAAGACGACAATCACAAATTATGAACAAACATATGTAGGTACCTGTGTACAACCAAAAAGTTTGAGCAGACGCAGGGACGAGCAGCTGTCTGCAATTAATCCCAGTGCCTCATCTGTGAGGCAACGGCACCATGAGACATCCAAGCTCTCAAGATTTTTGCAACATTTAGCAAGAGAAAGGGTAGTATTCTGGCCGATCTGAAAAGGCTAACATTATAAGAAACCAAACTATAGAACCATCATTCAAAATTTTAAAGAATGGCAGTGGACAGGGACTGAGGGAACAAAATAATCATCACCAAGTTAGATTCTTACCTTGCTGATGTTGTTAAGAGATAATACTTTCAGATATTCTCCAGAAGTTTCAAGGAAAGCAGAAATAGCATCATCACTGCCACAGAAAAGATGCAAAAATTAGGAGGCTTTCCCTTCAGTCCAAAAAGATGAAATATATGAAATCAAATACATTGCAGGTGCATGCAGATAACAAATTTGCTGATCAACAATCAGAAAAATGAGCTTGTAACTTAGAAACGTTGAGTTTCACTTAAAATGATAATACAACAGTTATTTCTGGATTAAAAATGTTTTCTGAAACACAAAATGGGTGAAATCTTAAGCTACACAAACTATAGTTCATCAAGTATTACACATGTTCATTGTATCTAGTGCACAAACATAGAATTATCAACTATGAACAAAAATAAAGAATTAAAATCCGTAATAATTAAACAGTCAAAGTCTGATCTTGAAGAAGCTACTCAGCACTACAATTTGAATTATATAATCATATGATCAAATCATCTAGATTGTGAAATCCTCATGAAATTTAACGAGTTATTTGTTAAAGTAATAAGAGCTCAGCACACAAGATGACAGTCCAGGTTCAAAGAACTGAAGCACCCAAAAACAACCTGAACATAGACCGACAAAGTTTCAACTCTTCAATTCTACGACAACCATTTCCAAGATGGGCCAAGCTGTTATCAGTTAGCTTCCCCAGAAAGCTAAGGTCGAGAACACATAGCTGAGAACATGTTTCAGCAATGATCTTCATAGAAGAATCAGTCAAATTTCTGCAGCAATACAAACAAACTGTGAGCAAGACAAGCTACTTTTGTTGAACAAAAATTCATCATATATATTTGATACAAATGCAACTTATATATATTGCATTACAGGTCAAAAATTAGAATGGACATAGAAAAATCGACTTACAGACAGTTCGCTAAACTAAGCTCCTTCATATTGTGACCAATTGCATCAATCAATTCCCCAATAAATTTGTCCGTAACACCAAGTATGCCATTGAGTGACAACACTTTCAAATTCTTTAACTGCTTGAGTATAGGAAGAATACACATTGCATCTAAAGTATCACAATCATCAAGATATAGCTCTTGCAAAACCGGACCCACTGACTTAGCAAGACTGTCAATGCCAACATCAGTCAGAAGAGAGCATTGACTAAGATTAATAGATCTCAAAGCAGGGGCAGATGAAACAAGTGCAGCTAGCCCAGCATCTGAAACACGACAAGCACCTTTCAAAGAAATAGTTGTCAATGCGTTCAATCCTTTAGGTACTAAAGTCTTGCGTAATGAAGAGTCAGATATACACTGCCCACCCAGGTCAAGTTGTAAAACCTGATTTCATAAGACAAACATTTGTTTTACAACATTGTTCGAATTGAAAAAGACGTATTAAAAGCAAAAACAAATGCATTTTGAAAAGCTCTTTTCATCGCCCATGAAATGTACCTAAACTAACACAGCAAAATTCAGTACACGCAATAGGACTACAGGATTATAAAGTGAAAATTGTAAATAGTAAAGACTCTAAATGCCACAAATGCCTACGCACTGCAAGTGGGAAAAACAATTAAAAGGAAATTATGAGAGGATCTTAATGATATAGTGAAAAATATACCAATGAATGAGAAGCTCTATGACGGAGGTGAATTAAGGGAGTACGTAGGGGTATGTTGCAGTGGCTATGAAAACATTCATGTAAGCTTTGGCTATGGAACTAGGAATACAAAATGGGAGTCCATTTGTTTCTCTCATACAATATGTGGGTTGCTAACGCATGCTTTAAGAAGAGAAATATCCATGAGAACAAAAGTAAATGCAATCCAAAATGACAACTTACTAACAAGAATGAGATAGAGGTAGTAGCCTAAATTGTAAGGTTCTCCCAGGAGAATGTGTAGTCACCCGACATAAACTCCTTTTCTTAGATGTTTGTTTTCAAGCAAGACCAAAGATAAAGAAAGCCAAAAAAGAATGTAGAATTACATGGTGGAGATTAAAAGAGGATAATACAAAAATTTTCACCAAGAAAGTTGTTAAAGATGTCAATTATGAGATGACTTTGGATGCAGATGATACTTGGACAAAGATGAAAACTTGCATCAATCGAATAACTAAAGATATTTTAGAAGAATCATGTGGTATTTTTGTAGTAAATAAGGATACTAGGTGTTGGAATAAGGAGATATCCATATATTCAACAAGTTTTGCAAAACAAACAAGATATCCAGTGACTAGAGAAAAAGTACTCTAGTGCCTATTTACAAGAACAAACGAAGCAATTTATCTTATCAAGGAATGAAACTCATGAGTCATACTATGAAGTTGAGGGAAAGAATTATAGAGATACATATGAGGAAATGTACTTTATCGCCCTCACCTCTTTTTCTCTCCTTTGTTCAGAATTGTTTTAAGGTTTAGTTTACTTTCTATCTTTTTCTTTTTCTCTTCAATTATAACCTTCAGGGCAGTTGGACTCCAGCAAATCGAATCGCTTCACCAGCTTCCAAGTCGCGTTTATGATCGATTTTGATACGAATGATTCCAACTTAAAACCGTGGATCTTTTTCTAGATTAAAATGTTGAGCTAACATAGTGAGTTGCTGACGTTCTTTACTGTATATGTAGTTTTATGAAACGCATATGTTATCTAATTCATACTTTTGTGTTGCAACATATTTTAAACGATCCCTATCAAATCTACTTAAACATGAAACATGAAACATGAAACGTGAAACATGAAACTTTGCCCAATATCGCATTTAGAACCATCTATATCAAAACAGTATGCAAAAGCAATACGAAACACTAAATTAATGTTTCTTGTTTCTTGTTATGATCATATTATGTTATGCTTTTGTAATATAAGACTTTTAATTTATGATTAGTGTTATGGTTCCTACTTATGATCAATGTATTAGGATAACATGGCCTATCTTAGCTTCTATTGCATCAAAATTTGTTCTCTATGTTTCCAAACACTAAATTAACATATTTTTTCTCATTTCATTTCTTGTATCTAATCAAATTTGTGGAACATGGATCTCATTCAATCAATTTGATCTATCACCAAACCTAAATTTTCTTGCATTGGAGTAAAGAGAGATGGTCCCTAACTTGAAACATACACAACCTTTAAGTTTATTTCCATTTAGGAAAATGATTGTTGATAAACATTTATGAATTCTGCATTGTTCACACATGCCTTGCATCTAAAAATTCCAATTATACAACTATTTAGGAAAGATGTCATATAATTGATGATAAAAATTCTTCTCTAAAAAAAGTGATTCAAGTTTAAGAAAAAGAACATCCAAACTTTAGAAAGAGGCCCTTTTCTTTTCTTATTCATGTTCTTTTTCTACGTCAGTTGTCCACTTTCTATTATTCTTTCCTAGTGTGTCGTGCTCGAGATCTATGTCTTATACCCCCCATGAGTGGTATTCTTTACGAGTGTCCTTTTTACCATTTTCATGTTAGAGGTCCTATACGTTTCTACGGTTTTATTAAGTCTAATTTTCGAGGATGTTAAATGTCAAAACTGCAGCACTATTTTTTACCATCAATGGCTGTTCAAAACATAATCTACTCCTTAAAAAAACATTTTATACTTTAATTATGACTAGTAGAATCCTGGAAAAATAACACACATGAGCTAACTTGTTTATTTATCGAGAAAAAATCCTCCATCCACTCAATATACCGAATGGGAGAGAAGTTTAGGATAACAAAATTTGTTGACATTGGGAAAGCAACGCTGAGAAGAAGACATGTTTTCTACGTTTATGAATCCAGCATGTGATGCACACGCAAAGGGGATGATGTTAATGCTGAATATACGTCATATGTCCAACGACGAGCCAATGATTCGTCTTCTGGGTTAGTCATGCTCCAACATAAATTTTAGCATAGGCGTAGCAGCAGACACTGAATAGTTGTCAACTCATCGTACTTTGATGACGGTCGATCCTTATGCTTTCCTTCGTGAGTTTTAATTTAGTCATTTTGCTATACATATATCTAATTCTACTAGTCTATTGCTATTAGGAGTAGATTAGTATAAGTAGTAGCTTATAAATTGAGAGCAAGAAGCAAATACAAACCACGAAAGCTTGGGAGAGTCTTGTTTTCAAACACACAAAGGAGGAGAATTTTTAGTTTTGATCTATCATAGATAAGCGCAATTTACTAGGTTGTCATAACTATCAAAGTTAAACAATTTAATGGGTGTAATAGTAACCATAGCGCAAAAATGATTTCGATCATTGTTGCAATAATGATTGGGAAATGGATTTTGTTTTGATCAATGTGACCTATATTTCAGCCTTACTAAAGGCAAAAACCTTTATGATACGACAACGATGCGTTAATGCAGCCTTGTTTTTGCACTATGATTGCAACTATTACTAGCAACAACTAAGTAAAGGTGTTAAGAGTTTTGTATCGTCGCAAATTAATACTTCCATACTTTAGCCACTAAGGTTTTGACAAATGGTTTTTTTGGCTGTAGTTGGCTTTCGACTTATAACTTGTAGCACGTTCGTTAGTCAAACAATCAAAGAAACATGTTTGGTAAACAAAACTATATGGCTATTTTTCCGTTGGTCTTTTTGGTCCCTTATTCTCAAATAGAAGTCAACCTCCAACAACTAACATAGCTAAAAAAGAGTCAATACGAAAAGCTTGTCAGGTTGATCGCCGCTAGCCAACAACAAATTGCCAAACACCCCTAACCTAAAGCTTACCTAGGCAACCTAGCACATTTGAATAAGTTCTGAGACTAAGAAAATTCATTTCACATTGAAACAAATCACAACAAATTTAACCAAAATAAAACAGCATTTGAGTAAGCCAATAGTTACCGTCAAGCTGTTAGAGTTGCAAGTCTCGAATGATTTCTCAAACACGCTCTCCTCTAGCCAAGAACAGTCTGGAAGGCGTATCTCAGAGGGCGACCCATCAAGAAGAAGACCAAGAAAATGCGGACTCATCTGCCTAGAATCACACAGCATCTCACTTAGCTGGTTCCTAATCGCATCAGGAATACACTCAAGAGACGTAATTGCATCAGCGTTATTAACAAGAATACTTAAAGACAAACTTCGCAATGAAGGGGCAACCCTATTCCGACACCCCTTCTCCTGCCTAGGAGTCCAAGAAACTAAAGGAAAACCTTCTTTTACAGAACTCTTACTCAACACTTGAGAATTACACTTCCGTTCTCTATCTCTTAGAATTTTCAAAGCAGTCGAAAATGGTCCAGGCCAATCTTCAATATTCTCAACTACTTGTTGGGGCACTTCTACTTCAACCTCAGAATTCACCTCATTCCTTTCCTCTTCCCGAGCATCAAAATGAGCAAACCTCGAAGCATTCCATCTCGCAGCCTCTTTAAACGTATCCTCCCTATCCTTTCTACGCATAGAATTTAAATTATACTGGTAACCCATATTCAAATCAATATCAGAATCAGTACCCACATTATTGGTTAATATGATATCGTCATCAGAAACTACATCATTCATGTTCATGTCAGCATCATAACCAATACCCAAACTAATGTCTAAATCAAATTCGTGGTCAAAAACTACATCTTTCATCTTCTCTTCTCTACCAAACCTTAGTTTACTCTTAGATTCCTCAATCTCTTGGTCAGTCTCAGTATTCAAATCAATCAAGTTTAGACTATCATAATCAATAACGTCATTAGACATAACATTTTTCCCATTCATTGCTCCAGTAAACGTTCTCTTAGAAATCAAAATAACAGCATCATTCTCTTCATCTTCTAAATTTGTTTTCATTTCCTTGTTATCCTCTACCAAAATTGAATCCCTAAAACTACTCTCTTCCACTAAAACATCAAATTCAATACTCTTAACACCACTCACATTTTCTACATCTTCTAACTTCATCTTCAAATTCCTGTTCTCTTCTTCCACAATTGAATCCCTAACATTCCTCTTTTCCATTAAAACATCAAATTCAGCAGTCTCAACAACACTCTCATTCTCTACATCTCCTAACTTCCTCTTTAAATTCTTGTTTTCCTCTTTCAGAATCGAACCCCCAACACTACTCTCATCCACTAAACCATCAAATTCAGTACTCGTACCAACACTCCCATTCCCGCTCGCGTTTCGGGCGGAATTCTTTTTGGAAGAAAGACGGAGACTGCGACGAAGAGGAGGACTATTAACTGGTAAAGAATTAAGATCAAAATCATTAGAATTAGGGCTAGACATGATGAGATTAGTTGAAGGTTCAATGGATTTGGAAGGAGTAGAGGGTTGCAAGTTAGACCCTAATTCTAGGGTTTTGGGAGATAAAGAGGGGTTGGGTAAAGGAGGAATTTCTCGGGACCTGAGAACCGGCATTGGTGGTTAAATAGACTCCGAAGAGTGGGAAGACGTGAAAAGACAGAAGAAATAGAGAGAGAGAGTGTGTTTGTGAGTGGAAGCGGCTAAAATGTGAGAGAATAGAGAAGAAGAGTATTTAGGATCGGTTATTTATAGAGAATATACTTGCTAAACAAGCTCTATCATTTCCCGCCAAACTGTATTAGTAGGACCCTCCTATTGAAATGGGCCCAATGGCGGCCGAAGACCATCAAACATGTTAGGTTGGGTTCGGGTCATATATATATATATATATATAAATGGGTTAGTTAATTTAATCGAAAATCACGCCTCTAACTTGATCTATAACAAATTGGGTCAAGTTGATTTATATTAGACTTTTTTTTTCAATTTCATGATTTTTAACGTAGATTACATCTTACTCTCTCTGTTTTCTAATAATCTTCTTATTCACATTTTTCACATATACTAATGCAAACTTTAAAATAAAAAAATTTTGATAAGCTTTTAAATATATTAAAATTTTCATATTTAGAAAATATATATTAAATGAATCTAACAACATGCCACATATGTTTTTTCTTATAGATCGATAAGAAATCATAATCAAAATTTTACACTAAAATTCGTAAATTCTATTTGAAGAACATGAAAACGGATGGAGCATTTTTCAAGCGTAAATTTCAAACTTTTACTTAATGTGTTGTTTATAATTGTACTTATTTAACTATGAAATAAATTAAGTTATGAGTATGTCTAATGATTTTACTTGTACGTAAATTGTTTAATTAAATAAATTGTACAGATTTGTTTCAGATTTATAATTTTGACCTTAATTTAAGCCATTTAATAATTTAATAAATATATTAAATTAAATTAATTTATTTAATTAATTGTGTTGAAAATCTTAACTCGTTTAATTTAAATTACATTTCAATTAAATTAACAAATCGGATCAACATTTGTGGGTGCTAATGTGAATGCAAGCTGGAAAAGTTATTCCCATTTGTAGTAATTAGTATACTATCTACTGTAGTTCTCTCCCACCCTCGGAAGCTAAGCCTTTCCATCCAACCTTTATAACGAGTTTTTCAAACCTTTACCCTTGACCAAAACCGAGACCCGTATTAGAAAACTAGATACTCACTTTAAACTTTTAATTTATTTATAGTTTATTTAATTAATGGTACTAATTGATGATAATGAAAATAATTGTAGTGAAAATTTTCATATAATATATATCATATTATTACTATGGTGATAAAAATTTGATCATAAAAAAAATTATTCACAATTTTACATTACCACTTAATACCACATGTTTAAGTGGTAATGCATTGAAATGAGTTTTATAAAGAAAATGAGTTTGTTAAAAGAGAATAAATATGACCATTAAATTTATCAAATTAAGAGATATTCTTAGGAAAACTACCTTAACATTTCATTAATATTCCCACCATTTAGTACATATTACCATAAGGAGAATAAGTATTACCATTAAATTTATGTTTATCTTTATTCTTTTACTATATTTCTAAATTATTAAAGGAGACCTCAATTTAATAACTTGTAAAACTTATTTTATACCTCTAATTCATTCAGAAACTCATTTCATTCACTTAGTGTTGTTTACCTCACGACTTTCTCTTTTATTTATGTGATAAGGGTATAATTTTCATTTTCTATATAAAAGAGTAATTTTGTCTTACCTTTGATAAAAAACATAATTCAAAAAGTAAGAAAATTAGGATTTGGGTTTAAATAATCAGTTTTTTTATTCACAATTAGAGAAAAAACACCCCTATTTATACAAAGGATCAAAGACTAAAAAATAAAAATCAGAATAACAAAATAACTTAATTTTCTAAAATAAAAAGAATAAAATATTTCCTAAAATAAGAACATAAAATAATATCAAAATCTATTTGATTCTTTATTTTCCTAAGACATCACCATTTGATTCTTTATTCTTTATTCAAGGATTGATAATGGGTCTTGATTAAGGAGGTCTCGACGCTCTTTGTCAAGAGAATCGTTGACTCCGGCTGAAAATTTAAACAACCTTTGAGTTTGAATAAAATTATTGTAAATCGTGATGTCCTCCACATGTTTCATTGGGTTAGGCATTCGACAATCAATCTCTTTCCAAATATCTTATAGTTTGCTATAAAAGGCTTCAATGGATCATCATTTTGTTTTAGAGAGGCTGTCCTTGAACTCAAATCAAATATTTGAAGTTCATCGCGGGCTCGCGGCCATGACTTAACAGATTTTCGATCCCTTTCCACAAGTCCCGAGCAGTAGGGTAGTCAAGAAATTGCTTGACAATTCCCTTATCGATATTTGCCACAATCCAAGCTATAAATTTGGAATCTCTTTGATTCCATTGTTAATAGGATGAATCCGTATTAGATGGAGGACTGGTTGTAAGGTGGTCGAGCATCCCTCGACTTTTGATTTCAATATGCATCATTCTACACCAGGTTGTGTAGTTATGATATGTGAGTTTTTCGGCCACTTTGAGATCTATAGACACTGGTTCACTGGGTTTATTATTTTTATTCATTTGTTGAAAAATTTGGAATATTTGTTCCAATTGGGTCATGAAAACCATTTGGGTTTCTGGTTTTTGGGGTTCTTGGTCGGCTATTTCAGGTAAGCTGGGTATGGTATATGATGAAGTCTGAAAAAAGGTTTTACCGATCTCGGAATGAACCTTATGACTCTAATACCATGATAAAAAACATAATGCGGAAAATAAGTAAATTAGGGTTTGGGTTTGAATAATCAGTTTTTCTTATTCATAATTAGAGAAAAACACCCTTATTTATACAAAGGATTAAGGACTAAAAAAAAGAAATCAGAATAACAAAATAACTTAATTTCCTAAAATAAAGAGAATAAAATATTTCTTAAAATAAGAAGATAAAATAATATTAAAATTTATTTTATTCTTTATTTTCCTACAACCTCTAGCTTACATGTAGGTGACTTGGTTCATTAAAGTTACGCCTAGCCATGTTAAGCATTTTGGACTCTCCTAATTGACTCACTCACCATGTTGGAAGGAGTTTATCTCAAAGTTTGGTGTTTAACTAAAATGAGCTAAATCTTGAAAATGATCAAAAGATATAGAAGATTTTCACCAAGATATGAAGAAGACGAGTGACAATCTCTCCGTTTGCATAATTAAGACAATCTTGAATGAATTAAGATGCAAGAAGCATTACAATAAAAATTAAATTTGGAGCTAGTAAGCATTAATAAGAAGCCGAAATCACGTGAAGAAAATGAGAAAGATGACATACTGAGCTTTTGACTAAGCATGCTCAGACGAGAAGACGTGGGACCGCTCGAACGAGCAGCCATCCACTACTATATTGTAACACTTCGAAAATTTCTTGATATAAATTTTTCATTATAAATTAAATAGAATACAATAAAGGTTATAGACTGATAAATATAGACGTATATATTAAATTATTTACTTAGATATAAGTCATGGTGCGATTGAATATTATCCGTTGCAGTTTTTAAATTTAGCATGGTGATTAATTTATTTAAGTAGTAATTAAAAAATAAAAAAAAATGGGGAAGGAAGCTGATAAAGAGAAGTGTTGTTGGCATACCCAATAAGGTTGAGGAAGGATACTCCAATGATGAGAAATTTGGCAAGGTACCCATTAGGATAATGATTATTTTGTTACATCCGAACAAACCGGGCAACATCTTAGGTCAGAGCTTGTTCTGGTAATAGCTCTTTTATGTGTATTCCTCCAAACAGATTACTAAAACGGCCCATACAAGTCGAATAACAATTCAGTCGAAATATGGTTTGGGAATAAGGATGAGCTACACTCAAATGATCAATTCAAGAAAGATAATTTGATTCAGAGCCTTTTATATGCTAAGCTGATTGTGTTATCGTACTCTTAGTTGATTATGCTTTTAACTATTGTCTCTGAGGTGTACTTTATTGCTTATGTCCGTAATGATGTTGTCCTATTGACGACTAGTAGAATGTTTAAAGGATGATAACATGAGTGTGAGAAGGATTGCACATAACATCTAGATGTCTTAATTTGTGTCTTGAACAATTGCGATCACTACCTATATGTTGTTTGGACTTTGTGGTTTGAATATGGTTAACGAGGCTTTTAGGTTCTCAAGAGGTACAAAAGATTGTTTGATTTTGATGTTATCTTTTCAGTAGCTAGGATTTTTTTTCCATTGGTTAATGTCTCTATCAACAACAAACGTGACCTATATTAGGGTGAAATGCTTCGTATTTATCAATAGTAATTATGTTTTCCTTAATAAATAATCTAAAATTTGGTCGGATGTTATATTATGTATGTATTCAAGTCCAATTCATTCAAACTTTTTACATGTACTTTTAGACTCACTATCTTGTTGTATCATGATCCCCTATTTCTTTTGCCCATATAAACTCTTGCTCTAGCTAAGCATTAGTTAAGTTAAGCCAAAGCCTACTTGCTAAATTTATATCCCTTTGATATATTGTAATATCATCTCTTCTAAACACATAAGTTATTATCTATAATGTAATTCTTTCAAGTTTAGAGAGTTTTGCTCTTCATCTTTTAAACACAAAATATAACACTAGCCTAAATGAAGACATAACAATATTTGGTGAGCCACATAAGTCTCATGTGTGATTTATTTTGTTTTGTTCTTTGCCATTTAATCATTTATTTGCAATCTTGTCTTAGTTCATTGAATCAAACACCTCCTTCCTCTACTACTTGTATTTTTGCCTCTCCGTATTCGTATTGCATCATTAATTATAATAACAAATAATTAAAGCATATGATTTTCATTTTTTAGATTATATAGTAGACAGAGAGAAGATGAATAACATGTGAAATTTAAATTTAGTATCTTTTATGAAAAATGATACCTAGTCTTTGCTTTTGCTTTCTAAGTAAGATAAAACCGATTTTAAAATATATATTATTTTTGATTAAAAAACAAAACAAGTCAACAAAAAGAAAACCATTTTTTTTTTTCATTTATAAACAAAATCCAAAAGGTGGTGCAGTTATGCAAAACACGAGTCCATAAATCATAAATCTCCTTTCAACAATTAGTTGTCAAAATTGAAAAACTCCATTTTCATACAGCAAATCATTACCGCGTTTCTTCCCCACCATCACTGTCCTTCTCCTCTATACCTTCTTTTGAGTTCTTTAATGGTGATCATCCACCATTAATTTCCTATCCTACCATTATTAATGGGTTTTCACCAACATCGAACCTCATCAAATGATGGAGCCCCCCAAATCGTTAATAGTCCACGTTACTCAAGTTCTATGACACGCAGAGCTCCTTCTTTTAAGCGCAACAGTAACAATGATTCTACTTCTAATTGTTCTACTCCTAATAACAATGGAGGATCAAATTCTCTTTCTACCCACCATGAAATTGACCTGATTCTTAACTCTCCTAGATCTGATTCTGCTATTACTACTCCTGTTTCTAATGATGGGTTTGATTTATTTGTTGAAAAGAAGCAAGCTCAAACTCATTTTGGGAATCTTAGTCATAGAATCAAAAAGAATTCTACTAATGTTCTTCTTGGATCTGCTACTGTTAAAGGTGTTGTTGAGCTTGGTTTTAGAGAAAGGAAGAAGTTGGGTCAATGGATGTTTTTTCTGTTTTGTGGGGTTTGTTTATTAATGAGTGTTTTTAAGATTTTTGAAAGTGGGTTAATTGGATCTAATCTTGATACTACTACTCAGTCTACTCACCAGGTAATTCTTTTGCTTTTTTTTCATTTAATTTTATGATTAAAGGAAAAAAAATCTACTTATATTGTTCTAAAAATTGTTAGATGTGATTGGATTTGGAGTTTTGTTGGTAAAAACTCTTTATTTTGGATAGAATTGTATAAATGAGCTTTATTGTCTTAAACTCTCATTTGGAGTATACTGTTAGTGTGACAATCAGGATTTCAAATGTAGCTGCCTTTTCTATGAGTGTGATTTCATTCATGGTGTAAACTAGGTGTATATTGTATATAGTGATATTTAAATACTCGAATAAAGATATTCTAATGTATTTTTTTTATACTATATGCATATGTATTTTCAACTTGTGCTTAATATGTGTAGTTAAAGAAGTTTCATGATTGACCATTGAAGTAAACATCTTCAACTATATTACTGTTGATCAAGAGTTGACCTTTGATCAATTGACTACTTCTGAATATAGTCATACAATTGTCAATTTGGAATGAATCATGGTAAATAAGGCACTGAAAGAAGGGTCATGGAATGCAATCTAAATACGTTATGATCCCTTGATCTGTGTGTAGTTGTGTACAAGCTGAGCAGGGATGATGAACTTGGATGAATGAACAGAAGTTTTTAGTTCAAAAATCCATTTATCCAATCTCCTTTTACTGTATGTGTTTAGTCCGGGATTTGGGATATGGATGCATAGTTAGGTGATCTAGATACAATACCCCGACTATGGGATTTGATTGGAGATCATTCCTTTTCCGACTTTTGACAATTCATTCAGCTTTTAGGCACCTAAACATAGTTGATAGTCAAGTGTTGTAAGCTCTGAATTGTAAGTTTCCTAGCTATGGGTTACAATTTTGTTTGTTAATCTAGCCACAGCCCACAGGTCTATTGAGTTGAGCACATTTCTTCTATATTGTCACCAGTCGATTTAGTCTACCCATTGAATTTTGTTAGAAGGTTCATGTCTGTCTGTTATTATACGGAAAAGGCAAATATCATTTGATGCTGATGAAAATGCTATGCATTTTAGTTCTTTCTTGGCCTTGTTACCGTTTATAATAACTCGGCGTGGAACTGTGGAAGTAACATTCAATAGAGGCTCGTGATATGATGAGTGTCTTCATGTCTTTATGTCTCGTGGTTAATGCTCAAACTTAGTTCTCTGTTCTGTTTCTCTCCTGGCAAAATTTTGACTGTTCTTCATATTAGGTTGATTCTGGCTCTCAATTCTTCAAAGATCAGGTGGATAGAAGTATTCCTGATTATAAATATACAGGAGTAGATGTTAGAGAGGGAGGCGGCAGTGATGTCGAACGGTCTTTGATGATGGTGGCCTCTGATGTAGTGTGTGATGACAATAGCGCAAGTAAAGTAAGTCCGAGACTATACTTCAAGGATTATAACTTATTTCACATATTTTATTACTCATGCTTAGATCCATCTTGCAGTGTTCAGACATATGGTTCCGACCTCGCAGTGGAAACTTCAGCCAGTGCATTGATCTGCCAAAGAAGCATAAAAGTATGAATCTGATTAGAAATTGGGCATGTATCCACATGGCCTTTTTTTTTCTTTTTTCAATTTGATGTACTCCCTCTGTCCTCTTAGAGAAATTGGGTTATTTAAAGAAAGTGGTAATAAATAAAGAGAAAGAATGGATTGTGTAGATGAAATTAAAGAGTTAAAATGTATGGATGAAATCAAAAGAAAGTGGTGGGCCATTATCCATAAATAGAAATGATGCAAATTAAGTGGGACGGACCAAAATGGAAAATGCTGCAAATTCAATGGGACGGAGGGAGTATAGCCTTTTCATGTTTGCAATTACGCACATGCCTCTCACGTGTTAGGCTTTTGCATAAGTTTGCACATGAGTCCTCACTTCTTTTGGTAGTGGTGTTCACTTCTTCATTTCTTTTTCTTTTTCAGAACTGGATGAAAGGACAAATGGATATATTCTCATAAATGCTAATGGTGGCTTAAATCAGATGAGATTTGGGGTATGGTGATTGTTTATTTACATGGTATCTATGTATTTTCTGTGAGCTATTGGCTTCAAGTATGATCTCATGTGTAATATTTTAGAGTGCAGATCTGTGATATGGTTGCTATTGCCAAAATCATGAAGGCTACTCTTGTTCTTCCTTCTTTAGATCACACTTCTTATTGGGCTGATGAGAGGTAATATATTTCTTCACCAGTTTTGCCCAAATATTTAATGCTTTTCATCATTTTATCCCTAGCTGAAGAGTTTGTACTTCCCCTTAGGTTCATATTTCATCACAAAGAAATTGATCATAGTCGTAGTCATAGTGAAAAATATTGACAGCACCAGTCATCACCTCATCAACCACATCACATCTGCATTATACAGTTTTTTGAGAATATTACGAGTTTACAACCATAGTGCAAAAATACGGTCACGGTCACGAAACGGATATTGTGGTCAAATGCAGCCTAACTATTGGTCACGGTAAACTCAGAAACCTTTACGATGCATTGATGCAGCCTTGTTTTTGCACTATGATTACGACCATGATAACTATGAAAGCATTTACAAGTCCCCATTGGGGAGGACTAAGACTTCTCTCCCGTTCTAGAAATAACTTAATTTTCTAACTTAGATCAACTGAACCATGACTTAGCTTCTATGTAAATATTGTCCTTACATTGCTAGTCGTCCTTTTGCCGAGAAGAAACTATAATGTGCACATAGTGTTTGATCTTGATGCACTGGCATAAACCTGAACTTGTCGTTGAGGGGATTTTACATCTAAAATTAACTGATTCTGTTATTAAATGACAGCGGCTTTAAAGACTTGTTTGATTGGCAGCACTTCATGGACACATTGAAGGATGACATCCATATAGTTGAAGCATTACCTCCAGAGTTGGCAGATATTGAGCCGCTTAAAAAGACACCCATTTCTTGGTCAAAGGTTTAATAATTACGGCCATTTTCAACTTTTATAATTTAAGTGTATTCCCTTAAGCTTCATACACCGTTTGGCTACACGTTTTTTTAAGTGTTTGTCAAAGAAGATCTAGCATCACGCGTAAAACCTGTATGCATGAATATTATTGATGCCATCATAATTAGCGATTGACCGAAGGTATGATTTATCAGGTTAGCTATTATAAATTAGAAGTACTCCCACTTCTGAAGCAGCACAAGGTGATATACTTCACGCATACTGATTCCCGACTTGCTAACAATGGTCTTCCCAATGGCACTCAGAAGCTGAGGTGTCGAGTCAACTACAGGGCATTGAAATATTCAACTCCGATTGAAGAACTTGGGAAGACCTTAGTTTCAAGAATGAGACAAAATGGCGGTCCTTTTCTTTCGCTGCACTTACGGTAAGTTCTTTTTTCCTTGCACAAGTTGAACCCTATATGGTTGCTGAGCTGCACATGAACTAACGGCCTGTTTGTAAATATTCATGATTTGTATCATGTTATTTCCATGGTAATGAATTTGATCATAAAAACAGTTTTTTTGTTCACAAATTTTCATTACCACCTAATACCACATGTTCAAATGGTAATGCATTGAAATGAATTTTGTGAAGAAAATGAGATTTTTGAAGGAGAATAAGCATGATCATTAAATTTTCAAGAGATATTTCAATAAAAATTACACTAACTTTTCATTGCCATTTCCACCATTTAGTACCAATTACCAAACGGGCCGTAAAGGTAATTTGCTTAGCCTCTGCATATTCTCTGAATTATTTTTGGCCGCTTTCTAGGTATGAGAAAGATATGCTAGCATTTACTGGCTGCGGTCATAATCTGACTGCAGAAGAAGATGAAGAGCTCCAGAAGATGAGGTATGAGGTCAGTCATTGGAAGGAGAAGGAAATTGATGGATCGGAGAGGAGAAGACTTGGTGGCTGCCCATTAACGCCAAGGGAGACTTCCTTACTTCTGAAAGGATTGGGTTTCCCATCTAATACAAGGATCTATTTGGTTGCCGGTGAAGCTTATGGTAATGGAAGTATGACTTACCTGACTGATGAATATCCTAATATTTTCTCACATTCAACGCTTGCCACGGAAGAAGAGTTGGAACCTTTCAGAAATCATCAGAACATGCTGGCTGGTTTAGACTATGTTGTTGCCCTCCAGAGTGATGTATTTGTCTACACCTATGATGGAAATATGGCAAAGGCGGTCAAGGGTCATAGACGATTTGATGGGTTTAAAAAAACAATCGATCCAGACAGGTAAACCATCTTACAAGAACTGTTTCTTCTCATAATCCTCTCATTTGACATTAGCGGTATGTGCAACCTTGCACAAACGTACAAAGCATACCCCAAGGCTACCAAATGGCTCTTGCCTGCGTGGGGTTAGAAGAATCGGATGTACACAACCTTGCCATTTGGTCGTTGATTACAAACATTATCTTCAACTTCACATAACGTAATTAGAAGGGCTCATAACTCGATGATCCTGCATTGATGATAGTCCTGAATCTATAATCTACATTTTTGAGGATTTGCCTTAGTTCACGGTTGCTTTAGATCTCACCCTGTTTTATTTCAGGTTTAGCGCGTGTCATCTCCTGCCTAGCATATATAACCCAACAATACAGTTGCCCGACATTAGGCTTCTTTCTATGAAGTCCTTTTAAATTAGATCTTGATCTTTAGACAGGGATGCCATTATGTCGTCTATTATATTTTGCTAAGTGATGTTCAATTTATGCTATCCTGCCGTCTTACCCCAGTGCTTTGATCGTCACACTTAACTAATTCTATTTAGAATACTTGTGTGTGCAGGATGAATTTGGTGAAACTTGTTGACCAATATGACCAAGGCAAAATCACTTGGAAGAAGTTCAGTTCTAAAGTACAGAAACTGCACGAAGACCGAATAGGAGGTCCATATTATAGGGAATCAGGCGAGTTCCCTAAATTGGAAGAAAGTTTCTATGCGAATCCACTTCCGGGATGTATTTGTGAAACCGTGAAGAAACAGTCGGATCAAATGCTTGTTTGAAATAAGTGCGCATTCTTAGATAGACGACTCTAGGATTGCGAGTGTCTCCGAACAGCATTTCAAAAAAGCTGCCATTTTCGAGTTTCTAAAGAAAGAAGACCCAACTTTGTGGAAACCGGAAGCACCACGAACATGTTACCGGGTGAGTTCTGATGATTATCTTCAGATAAATGTGGTATATGGGGTTGTTTGGATCATTTGTCATCACTCATCATTCTGGATGGGCTTAGTGAAGAAAAGGGAATACTCTTCTTTTTGAGCAGAATTTTTGTTGTTTTCTCTAACATGAAATAGAGATATATAAATAATTTGAATTTGAATTTTGGAAATTAATTGTATATGAATGATATTTAACACATATTTTATGAAATACTTCATGAATACTTGAAGTGACTTTGTCTTCAAGCTTGTGTTCTCAATCCATGTTCTTTCCATTTCTCTCTTTCAGAGTATATGTTTGCTTATAGAGCATATCTAGCTGCACTGCTTCAAACTGTATTTGAGCTCTGAGTATGGATTCCAACTAGGCTACCCGTCTTTGTTACATTTAGAGGTGTTCAAAACAGACAAAACAAACCAGTATTCATCCGATATTGTAACCGAATCCGACTTGACTTGACTTCAAAATGAAATTAAAATTATATAAAAATCAATATGGACACAAGATCCGATTTTAAAAAGACTCAAAACAGTTGACTCAAAATTAACCTGATGATCCGAATGAACACTTTACCTGTATTGGTTTTTGGTGGGAGGCCATAAAAAACCTACTAAATGTTTTGGTTATCCTCTGAATATTTCCTACTAAATTTCCGCTACCGCCGGTAATACTCAAAGTATTATTTCCTATGATAAATTCTATCTTATTATTAATTGCTTCTTTCTAAAAGAACTATTTAGTGATGCTATAGCATTAAGTCAATGGGTCTCCAAATATTCTAATATCTTTATATGAGTGATAAGATATATTTCGTAACAAATATCTTTTAAAAATATTACTAAATTGATTATCAGTTAGAGCGCTCTAGAGCCCTTAATAAAAAAAAAAGAAAAGACATAAATTACACTAATTTTTAAATGAGACGGTCTCACGATGAGACCATCTCTATTGCGCTGGCCTAATATACATTTTTTGTCTTAAAATGATCACTTATAACGTTAAAGTGATCACTTATAATTTTAATATAATAACTTTCTATAGTTTTAGAGTGATTACTCATAACTTTAAAATGATTACTTATGATCTTAAAGTAATCAATTGAAGAAATAAACTATTATATAGACCCGTCTCATAGTGAAACGGTCTTATACAAGACGAGCTATATAAATTATGGCTTTACCTTTTACACCTACAATAAGTGATTTTTGACCTTTTGAAATATTGTTTGTTGTTCAAAGAATGAGAGGGTTTGGCCTAGTTTTTGTTTCTTTATTGAAGAAACACTAAGTATAACACGGAAACAACTTATTGGTTTTGATTTGATTAGCATAGCCTACAAATATGCATACAATACCATGTAAATCGAGTTTTTTTTTCTCTTGTTGTGGATCATTCTAACAATAGTCTTATAACCCTAAACGACTTTGAGATTATTAAAGTTTGGCTATTTCTTATACCAAACTTCATAAAAAGTTTTCTTATTGGTTTTTATGGAACCTAATTGAAAATGTGGCATGTGGGTTACATGCTTCACCCCAAAATTCTCACTCAAACTAGAATAACATTTTTGAAATTTAATAGGAGTATGTATTTCATGAGTTTTATTCTTTCTTTTCGCTACACTAATTAATTGTGGTGCACTTAGGATCTCAATATTCTCCTCCTTTATATATTCTCTTTTTTATTTTTAATTTAATGAGCATTGATTTTCATTTGTCATTTTACTTCATTCTTATAAACTTTTAAACAAACAATTGTTTCCTTTTTATCATGCAATATATATATATATATATATATATATATATATATATATATATATATATATATATAGGATCAAATAAAAAGAATTTTAAAATGAGAAGGGTGAAAAGAAGTTTTGTTTGATTTTGTTTTGTTATTATATATACAAAAAAGAATATTATGTT